>NW_006768860.1:73958-131238 GCF_000204055.1 Melampsora larici-populina 98AG31 | reverse complement strand
CGACTTGTTGGCTCCTTACTGTGATGAGGACGGTATCTACATGAGAATTACAGCAGCTCATACACCAGAAGAGAATGTGGTAGCAGAGAGAGGGAACTTATCCGTGAAGGAACAGTCTAGAGCCTTGATGATAGAGGCAAATGTGTCAATTTGTTTTTGACTTTATGCTGTCAAGTCATCTTTATATCTCATCATAATCACATCACTTCTTGGAGATCCTTCTTCTTCACTTCCAAAAGCTACATTCCAAAACCCTCATACTTTTTCAGCTTTTCATATGATATCATCAGACATATCAATCTCTTAAATCCACATTGATTTGAGAGTCATATCAAGCATGAGGTTCCAAGTGGACAATGTTTGCAATTGATCCAACCAGAAAGGTGTTTGCATTGAACTTTCTTCAAGTTTGACATACCATATGTTTCAGATGCCCAATGTCAAATTCCTCCTTCAAGAGAGCAAATCAAACAAAATCGGTGCATGATTTAAGTTGTTTGGAAGAAACAAGTTTATCATCTGGATTTCAACTCCAACTGAACTGAATTATTGCTGTGTCACAAGAAGTTATTAGCCATTGGGTTGAACATCCACCCTTTGTTTACTACAAAGTGGGAACGGTTTGGCAGCTTAAGTTGACCCGCTCAGCAGGTGCGCTCGGATGAACCAGAAGTATTTATGTACCGAAAGACTTTTTTTTTTTTTTTTTTTTTTTTTAAGTGCTTTTCGGCTTAATTGCATATAACACTATCTAAACAAATTTATAGTACAAGGACTAGTACACCTTAGAGGAGCGGCCATCTAATCTAAAAACCTGAATGGGCATTTAATCTGATAAAGATGAAAGAGCCATTTGGAACTAAGCTTTGAGCTTTTAACCCCTGTTGTACGTTTTTTTTTTTTTTTGAAAATCCATCTTTAGGCATTTAGCCCACCCGCAGGAAAGCGATGGACCCCTAACATCCAATTCAGAGAATGGGGATGATAGAGTCATTAGACTCTAGAACTTCTTGCGTTTCTCATTTTGAGATGGACTGTCCAAGTAATTGTTCAGAGCTAGTAATTAGACCTTTGAACCTATTCAATATATGTCTCGCCAATCTATGGATCCAGGGCGGCACCTGGAGATTGACGAACCCCAGAGGGATTGAACATATACGATACGTATTGACTGGTATTTTAGAGTCTACTACGACTGGTTGAAAAATGTCTCGATAGCCTATGGACCCAAGACGACACTTGGAGGCTATCGAACCCTGAAGGGATTGAACATTAATCTAATACGATGAGGTAGGTGATAGTAACCCGTGGGTTTTTGGAAGAATGTCTCGCCAATCTATGTGCCCAGGGCGGTACCTGGAGATTGACGAACCCTAGCTGGGATTGAACATAATTCGTTGATTAACGTAGGGAGATCCATTGGTTCTTCAACTATCCGAAATCATGACCACATTCTGTCTTTTGACCGTCCTTTTTGGGTTTTTGTCCTGTGAATAAGAGGAGAGATGAATAAATCGATTGGTCTTGAGAATGAAATCTGCTAATAATGGAAAGGCTTTGGGAGAGTCAAGTAGTTTGTCAGCACTGTTCCAATTAACTTTTATTTTTTCTTTACGAAGATGATCTCTAAAAACTTTACGTGCTCTCTTATATCGGCTGCAATAGAGGAGGAAATGTTCATTAGTCTCAGTCAGTTTACAGTGTGGGCACTTAGGCGACTCCGTGAGGTTTCTTTTGAACAGATGGGAGTTCAGGGGGCTGTGCTTCGCCCTCAGTTGGACAATAGCTGCTGCTCCTCCCTTTTCCATACTTAGTAGAGCCTCTGAGATGTCCTTGGCCTTGGTCTTGAAGTGTTTCTTCCCCGTTTTGAAGATTACGTTTTTGATGTTGAATTCATCTTTTGTTTGTTTTTTGATGCTGCCTATGCTTGATGGAATTGAAACCGCCTCTGTATCTTTTGCGGCTGCACTCTTGGCTAGTTCGTCAGCTTTTTCGTTCAGTTCAATACCTGTATGCCCTGGGGTCCAGTACAGGCGGATTTTGGCGTCAGTAGGTAAACGTCTCAGACTGCTTCTTATCTTGATGATTAAGTGTTGACCCGATGATTGTCTTGGTATACTTTGGATCAATCGTAAGACTCCTTGATTGTCGCTAAAGATTGCTAAGTCAGTGAACGGTGGATAATGGCGTCTAAATAACTCATTTGCTAATTCGGCTGCCTGGAGTACTCCCAGCAGTTCAGCTTCGTGATTTGAGAAATTCTCTTCAAATTTGAGTGTTAACGTTTTGGTAGCTGTTTTAGTGACCGCTGCTGCTCCTCCTCCTTCCGCGCTAACCGATCCATCCGTGAAAATGATCAGTGAATTCCTTTCTACCTCTTCCTCAACTTACTTGGGTATAAGTTCGTTAACTTCTTCTTTGGACTTCTCTAAGTTGTTAAGCTCCCCCAAGTTAGGCGTCCATGGTACAAGCGTGTGTGCGTGGATTGTTTCGATCTTCTCCTCCGCTAGTTTGCGCAGGGTAGCAGGTCGCAGGATGTCCTGAATTGGGCCTTTATGCTTGGTTGATGTAAGATTGAGCTCGTGTTTGATAAAAATTTGAGTTGGGTGATTGTCCGGAGCGGATAAGCGTTTTAAGAGGAAGTTATGGTGTCTTTTCGTCACAATCGTCAAAAGTGGTGTAATGTATGAGTCATGGCTTAGCATATCGTTTGAGGTACCTTTAAAAGCACCTAAGATGATTCTGAGCGCTGCGTTTTGCAGATGGGTAAGAATTTTATCTGCTTTTTTATGGCTTTTCTCAGTGAGCCATACTACACTACCATACAGTACCCGCGGTAATAGAACTGCCATCACTAGCTTCTTCACTTCGCCCGGTGATAGGCCCGAGTAGCATTTATTCAGCCTTTGGAGCTGATGTAATGTAAACTCGCCAGCTTTCTTGATATGTCGAAGGTGGTCATTAAAGAGTAGCTTAGTATTGAACCAAACTCCTAGCCACTTCACAGTAGATACCGGTTTCAGCGTAACGTCACCGAAAAGAAAGGTACCATCAGCCTTAATGCGTTTATTCGTAAAATGGATCAATTGAGCCTTCTTTCTATCAAAGATTGCCCCATGAGTATGGGCCCACTCTAATGATTGTCTAGTTTGATGAGAGAGATTAAACAGATTTGTTTTGATAGATTTTGATGACACTACATGAACCACGTCGTCTATGAATCCGATCGAGAAGGTCTTAGACATAGGCTCCAAACTTCCTGAGCTTAGGAGGGAGGAGTTATAGATGATATAGAGTATTACTGACAGAGGAGACCCCTGTGGTAAGCCGTTTTCGATCTCGAACTTTTCCGAAAAGAAGTCTTGAAGGCGAAGGTTAGTGGACCTATTAGTCAGGAAGCCTTGGATTTGGAGGAGCAGATAGCTGGGGCACTCGAGTTTGTGGAGGGTATGTAGAAGTCTTTCCCGGTGTACCAACGGATACGCAGACTTGACATCCAGGAATAATGTGGTAACTATTTCATCCTTTCTCCATTTTTCTTTAATCCACGAGGTAAGAATCAGAAGTGCATCATCTGTTGATCTTTGCTTTCTGCCTCCCATGTGTCCTATAGCGAGTTTGTTTCTGGACTCAGCCCAAAAAGTGACTCTGTTAGTGATGATCTTTTCTAGAATCTTGCCTAGACAGCTCAGAAGAGCGATGGGCCTGTATGAATTTGGTTCTGAGTACGAGTCTTTACCATTTTTCCTGATAATAATAGTGACCGCTGTTCGCCATACTCTAGGGAAATAGCCTAATCTGAAACAGGTGTTGAAGATTCGGCATAATTCTTCATCAATAGCTGGTAGGGATAGTTTAATGATTTCGTTGGATATTTGGTCGCCTCCGTTTGCTTTGCGATTTGGGAGGGTATCAATGATTCTCGTCAGTTCGTCAGGAATGATATCTGGGAAAATAAGAGGGTCTGGTTGTTCGGCTGTCGGGGTAATATCCGAGAGATCGGCCTCTATATGAGCGACTGAGGTACCGTAGTATAGGAGTTGAGCTTGTTCTTCTTTGTCGGTGGTGACAGATCCATCGGGTTTCTTTAGCGGGGCGATTTCCCCAGTAGCTTTAGGTTTCACGTATCTGAATGCCTTGAATGTATCATTACCGGAGCAGTTTGTAAGAAAAGTTTTCCAGTGGCGTGTCTTGATTTTCATAACTTGCTCTTTGAAAAAGTTTTGCCACTCTATATAGCATTGTCGTGCTTCAGGGAGCTGAGATCGCAGCCACCATCTCCGAGCCCGGTTTCGATTTTTGAGGATCGGGTTCAGCGTATCCTTGTCCCACCAGCTTTTGTATTTGTTGACGTTTGTTTTGACTTTTTTCCCTTGTTTTTGGGTTGATTCTAGGATGATGGTAGATAGCGTTGTGATAGCTTCATCCACGTCACTGATGGTGTTTAAAGCTGGTGGGAGGCGAGATAGCTGGGACGTTATTGAACTATGGAGGGAAGTAGCATCAATGTTAGTGATGTCAATTGAAACATGAGAACTCAGAGGCGGGATTATAGAAAAATCCAGAAAAGTTTCTATTGGGAAATGGTCTGAGGCTAGGGCTTTGGTCAGTACTTTACAGCTCAAAACCTTTCCTACGAGGTTCCAGCTAGCCCAAATGAGATCTATGGTGGTGGCCTGTGTACCCGTCGAGAAACGAGTTGGAGTACCTCTGGGAGAGGTGAGTTTGAATCCTTTTGAGCTAAGGAGGTGAATCAGTTTCTTTGCTTGGCTGTCCGTCGCGGAGTAGCCCGGAGGATTCCAAGAATGGTGGTGGAGGTTCGAGTCGGTGGTGATTATGGTTGGGATTTGGCGTTTGTGGTGCCTGTTCAGCCAGTGCTCAAGAGAAAGGAGGCCTCTCAGGGAGTTTGGCGGGTTGTACCAAGAGATGATACAGAGTTTGGTTTGTTTTGAGGAAACATCTTGAATGTCGATTCCTAATATAATGTCGGATAAGCTGGGTAGAATCGAAATTTGGGAAGTCGGAATGAGCTTAGATACATATAAACATATTCTAGGTCTGTCTGACCATGCAGTGGGGTTGTAATCGTACGCCGAGAAGCAATTCCACGCTTCATGGTGAGGGAATGGTAATGAATGACTATTAAACCACGGTTCTTGAAGGGATAAAATGGAATAGTGTGTGTAGGTGAGCGCTTCGTGAGTGAGTTGAATGGAGTTGTGGCAGTTAAAATGTAGAACGGAGAGTTTGTCGATGGAAAGGGGGATATCGGATGTAGTGCTGAGACCGTCTTCAGTGTTGTCTTCGCTTTCAAGGTATAGGGGTGATGGTGGTCTGTTAGATGTCTGACGGATGTGATTATAACTCATCTTCAGTTGTGGGGTGAGCGGTAATCTTAAACTGTGTGTTTCGTAGTGGGCAATTCAAACTTTTAGGGGAATGGTTATATTTGGGGGTGAAGCGATCAATCTTACAACTCGTTTTAAGACTGTCAAAACTGTAGCAGCGTGCGCATACTTGGTCAGAGTCGTTGTTTGCACACTCTCGTGTGCTATGTGCGTCACCGCATTTAGCGCAATTTGGGTTGTTGGAGCAAGACGTGTGAGTGTGGTAAAGGTCTAGGCAGTTAAAGCACATCGTGGGGCCTTGTTCGTAATGTTGACTTTTGATTCTGTGGCAGTCGGCGTACAGTCCTCCTTTTTTGATCTTGTGGGCGAGTTCTTTGTCTAATAGATTCAGTACTATCGTTCCATATTTCTTCTTGGTGTCGACCGGATCTTTGATCCATCTAACGGAGTGAATGAGCTCTAGTGGGATGTCGTTTTCAATACTGAGCATTTTGGGAAAATCTTTACTGTTGACGTCGATATCAGCCGGTACAAAATTGAAAAGAACTGGGTATCTGGCTTGAGCTGTTTCAAAGTCTTTATGGGTGATCTTAGTCCAGATGTGCTTGTTCTCCAGTAGCCAGTTTTTCATCAATCTATTGTCGATATTCATGAGGATGTCTCCTGACTTTAGTATCTCAGCTCCTCGTACTTTTACTGGGGTATCGTTTACTTTCGCGTCCAAGGAATGGAGAGCTGAGTTGATGCTTCGCACAATTTCTGAGCTTTTCATACCTTTAAAAGGTTCTAGTCCGGGGGTTTTATGAATAATTAGAGTAGCTGCTTTAAACTTGTTTATGTCAGCATTTTTGGGGGGGGATTTCGGAACTTTCTCTGATTGGCGTTTCGGATAAGGGTTTGTCCAGGCATGTGGTTTAGCGGGGGTCTGTTGACTAACGGTCGAGGGTTGGCCTACGTGGAGGGGGTTCACTGCTCGTGTGCCTAGTATCGTTTCCTTGTTTTTCTCGGCTTCTAGTCGATCAATCTTATCGTTGAGTTTCTTGATAGTATCCATAAACATTGAAAGCATTTGAATGACCGTTCGTAGTAGTGTCTCATTAGAGCCTGAGTTGCTATTTGCTAGGGAAGTTAGTACATCTTCCATTGCATTCGGGTCGATTTGCTCCTTATTCGGCCTTGGATTTTTCGGGTGAGGGGACGGGTTATCTTCGTCGATGCCCTGAGGGCGTTTCGACGGCATTTCGAAGTTGGTTGAGGTGTGTTGCGATGAAGTTCTTGAAAAAATAATGATTCTTGATGTGCAAATTCTATAAAGATGATCTGTGAACCGAAAGACTTGAAAGGGCTTTAGAAGGTCTTAGAGGTTCATCAAGAGTCTGAGAACCATACGGCCCGGGCCAGCGGCGCTCGGAAGTGTACAAGGTCAACTACATATGGCAAAATGACAAACGATGTAGAGGGAACGACTCGACGCCTCAACGCCGCCACGAGGGATTCCAATGAGTTTAGCACGATGACGATGAGGACAATTTTTTTATCCGGCAGGAATCTTTCCTTATAAAAGGTCATACCTAATGATCACGCACTCTGAATATTTCATCAGTAAATAAATAAACAAATCTACATCGAGAACTTCAGATTATCAACGTGCTGTTTTAAACCCAAGACTACTATCTTCGTCCATTTAATGAAAATGTTTAAATCTCTGAAGCTCTTCACTACCATCACCATTGTCGTGTCATTGGCTTTTGTAGCAAAAGCAGATTACAACGATCCATCATACACATGCGATATAGCTTGGTCCGGACCGGATAAGGGTGAGTTCGAGTTATCGAATCATGCTCATCACCCTCGCCGCCACTGATATGCTCATGTTCTACAAATCAATAGTGTGCCAGACCCCAGCACAGGTCTGGACTTGTACCATCTGTCAGTCACCTCGGGTTCTAAACATATCGATGATGCTGAAGTATCATATGTTAAAGACCTAACGCACCTTCTGTTCATCAATATAGGTTCGGCACCTCAGCTCATAGCCAGTCCGGACAATTTAGATTTGCATTCTTACAAAATAGATCGTAAGTCAACTCTGATCAAAACTCTCGTCTAAACATGCACACTTCTGGCTATCCCCATAACTTGAATATGTATCTGCAAATCCAAAAAAATATGTTTTTCTTCAACTCTTGATGAACATCCAATCTATCACTAATACACTCGTGATTCTAGCCAATAATAGAAGCAAAATGAAAGTATTTCCATACAAATCTTACAATGACCCGGTGAAAGGACCGACTACTACAGATCTAAAGGCTCGATCAGTGGACCCAGCCTACGTGATCTTCGCGAGTACGTACATTGTACATTTGGCTATATCATGCACTTTTATCACTGATTAGCCTTATGAATTCTCGGTGATTTATTTAACCTTTGTACTAGCTTGCGACGTCAAGTACTGCAAATGATGTAATCTTTCATGTATAAATCGAGTAACTTTACTTTTATCGTCCGAATTAGCTTATCTAGGCTTATCTTGATGGTCTTGTCTTCCTTTTGATCATATCGAAGAACATTTGTTTTGTGATGATGTAGACTTTGCTTTGACACATTTTTTGAATCATAAAAAGTGATGAAGTGTTGATGTCGTAGAATATTTAAATGTCCGATGGCCGAACAAAAGTTCATAAAGAGCTCAAAAATCTCTCAAAGTCTTGCCTTTTTGAACCTTTTTGGGACTCGTGGCCCTCAAACCAAAGCCCTGCTGGTGTTATATGTCATTGCTCCCCACCCCTATGGCTGCATTGGATAATTCCTCACTTCCTGCTCTAACACAAAAGTCCCCTCAAATCAGTTCATTATCACAGCCCAGAGGACAATAAAACACCTCAAGTATGATATTCTTATCTTACTTACATAAGTCCCCTCAGTGCCCAGGTGAAAACAAAACAAACCCCAGAGGCACAGAGGGGTCGGTCCTATGTGCAATGTGGAGTGTCTGAGTGAAAAAATAAGTGACTTTTTGGTGGTGGACAAAGGTCTAGAATCAAGAAGAAACTTTTATACAAACATGGAATTCTGTGTTGCTTGGAAATCTCAAGTGGACTGTTTATACATGTTTCTTTAACCACCCAGCAAGACTTTGAAGTTTGAACCTAGATGAATTGAAAGATGTTTGAGTGAGCAAAAAGACCACCTTGGATCTTTGAACAATCTTGAGCACCAAAATGTTTGTTATGTATATGTACACTTTGACATTTCTCAAATTTTTCTCTTAGAGTTTTACTCTGACCTACAAGATTTCAAACTGCCTTTGAGTACAATTTGATCTGCTGATTTTGAAGGAGAAAGATGTACAAGAAGCAGGAAAAGCAACATAAGATTTCATAATAATTATGAAAATCTTTTGATTGAAGACTTTTTGACATCACCAAAAGGTCAGCTAACCTGCTACCAAGATTCGAAGCACAACTCTGTACGTACCTTGTGTCCCTTCATCTTTATTGTATCTTTCCCCCTAGGATTCAAGATGACTTTGTTAAGTAGATATTAGGATCATGTGAATTTCTCAACACTTTGAAAAATATGTTGGCAAAAGGGTTTTTACTGTTATCACTAAGATCTGGTCTAGAGCACAAGAGAAAAAAAAGTAAACCTATAAAGGGAAGTAAAGCACATTAATCAAGAGATCAAGAATTGGGTTTTGAATCTTTAAAAAGAATGTTGAATTGTTGATTTCCATAACTTGAATTTGACTTTTCCCATGGACTCATTTTTCATTCATCACTTTTAAAGACCACTTTTTACATTTTCAAGTAGAAAAGGTTGAACTGAATACATGCAGATTTCTCAAATGACCAATTGAATATTGTTCCCTACACAATAGACAATTTGATGGCTTTGTGTAGGTGGCCTTCATGGACTGTTTTGTGATTTAACCAATGATAAAATAAACCAGGTTGATGTTCAATTCAAGCCATGTGATCTTTCTAAGAGACTTATTCATTGAAAAATATCACTTTTTGAGTTTTCAATTTATACTTGAGTCTTTTTATTTTTTGTATGTAGCCGTGATAATGGTAGTTGTCCTTTCCCGACACCTCGCCGTGTTTTGAACTTGACTAAAAACCAAACTCTATATGTAGAGTGATGAAAGAAAAGATGTGAATGGAATTAAGGTAGAGTGACTGTCACCGATCAACAAATCTGTATTGTGAAAGCTAAAATGTTGATCACAACTCAGCTGACAGTTTCCTTTTCAAGGTTTTCCCATTGTGACTCAAAAGCTTGAAAATAAGGATTAAGTGTGTCGATAGAGCCTTGTGTAGAAAGAGCCTTGATAGGTAGTCAGAAGACTTGAGAGGTTCACTTGATCTGATCTCCAAGGTCAGATCAGATTGATGAAGAGAAGGGTACATAGCAACCCAACGAGCAGGGTAGGATCATGAATCAAAGGGAGATGAGGATGAGACTGATGATGATGATGAGAATACTTAAAAGAAGAAAACGATCACTACAAATTAAAATTAAAATTAATTTCACACTTTTACATAATTGATTGGTTATCGAATTGCTTAAAACGAACAAAACGAAGATGGTCAAGAAGTAAAAACCATCAACTCATCACCATCTCATTTCATCCATCAACTAACTAACCAACCCAACCAACCAACCAACCAACCAACTCACCATCAAGATAACAAGATAATCAACTCATCGTCTTCACAAGGCTGAAGCTGAAGCTGAAGATGCCATCAATCTTCAAATCAAGATCCAACAAATCAAAACCAAGCTCAACCCCACTCAAAGCCACTTCATCATCTTCATCATCTTCAACTCATTCAAACCATCTAATCAATTCATCTCAGTCATTACCTTCACTTCATACTCAATCAAATCAACTTTCAATTTATAAACCAGCTCACATAGATGACTTTGGTAGACCTATCTTAAATCCAACGCCTGCTTTTACTTTAGCTTCTACTTCTACTTCTTCTCATCAACTTTCTAATCATCATCATCCATCAGCAGATCAAGCTCAAGAACTTCAACTTTTATATGGTTATACTGGTCTGTTTACTCAAATCGAATTAGATATCAAAACTACTTCTCAACTCATCAAACTCATCTCAAATCAACTTAAATCTAGACCATTAGATTCTCCTTTAATCTTTTCTTCACATGCTCTTGATCTTTCAATCGATTCAACTCATTCTTTAATCAGATCCTGTATCAATCGTCATCATTCTCATTTCTTAAGAGATCTTCAAATCTCTTCTCCTCATAATCTTTCGGCTTTTCTTAAATGGGTCTTAGCAAGATATATTAATCCTCAATCTCAACACGGTTTATTAAATTGGTCTAGTTATTTACTTTGGAGGCAAGCTGAGAATGGTTAGTTTGATTTCATTCTTTTTTTACAGATTATCTTAACTCATCAAATCTTTGTTTCACAGATTCAAACTATCCACCAGATTCGATTACTACTCAACTTCTCAACACATTAACTTCAGACATCGCTGAAATTCTAATCACGCTGCTTGATCTCTTCTCATCTGTTGCTGCATATTCTCATCTCAATGGAATCACTATTCACAAATGTGGTGCAATCTTTGGGTTAGTCCTACCATCATCTTCATCACTAGAGAACTACATCTGATTCATTTTGATTTTCTCTTTTAGGGCTTTCATCTTTGGCTTAGAAGATGATTTACCTTTTGAACAAACTTATTCAAATTGGTTACGTTATGCTCATGCAACTGAACATATGGTTTTGGCATATGTAAGTCATTCATCATTATTCTCACTATCCAATTCGAAGGCATTGACATACTGTTTCCTTGGCCAGTTACGTGATCAAAAAGCCAAGAGTACAACAGGACAAATTGCATCTCGATTAGAATCATGTATCAGATCATACCCTAAAGTGATTCCATCTTTAACTTCTACACATCCATCAGCTAGGTTAGAATCAGTAGCAAGGTTTCGTAGAAATGTAAGATTTTATAATAAAAACTTGATTCAAAACGCATCGAAATGGGACGTGAAAGGATCCAAGACATGGCAACGACTCTTATCTGATCATCATTCATCACCTAACCTGAATTCATCATCATCTAATCCGACTCATAAACAAAACAAACCGATTTTCACTAAATCTTATAAACATTTACTTAACATTAGTTCAGAACAAGAATTAGAAGGATTAGATGAGAATGACCGACATGAGATCGATTTGGAAACCCAAAGGTTTAAAAGTTTAGTCGAAAAACAATGGTCAGGATTTATAAGTAAAGGATTTGACGATGGAGTGATTGGATCATCAGAAACGGAAAAGAAATTAGAATTTGATTTAGATGAGACTGAAAAACAACAGAGAAGACAAAGAAGAGAAACGATGGATTGGGATTCGTTTGCTGGATCTGGATTTGCAGGACGTGAGACGTTTACAGCCAAAGAGTTATTATTTAATACAACCGTTTCGAACAAGGTGAATAATTGGCCAAGTGAAGAAAAAGATTTAAGTAAAAAGTTGAATAAAACTCATAAAATCTTACCTGAATTTCCATATGATATTGAACCGATTGAAATCTCACCAATCTTGGTAGATGATAATTTTTTTGAAGCTTGGGTTGACGCTTTGATTGCTTCTGGTTGGACACGTGATGAATTAAAAGAAGTTAGTTGGGCATTAATTCAATATAAATCGAAATTCAATAATGATACTTCTTCACCTAATTCGATACTTTCATCAAATTGTTTAAGTAATGATACAAGACATGATGAGATGTGGGTTTTGTTTGAAGAAGTCGTTCCTGAAGATTATCGAATGATGTTAATGAAGAATGGAGGTGATAAATCGAATGCGAAACGTAGTAGAAGGATTTCATTTTTAAAAGCAGTGATCACTCGTAGTCATAAAGATCATAATAAGAAACCTGGACTTCACTCTCAGCTTTCTACATCTTCTTCACTTAGTGTGATTAATGAATATGGAGGACAACAAATGACCAAGAAGATTACCCTTACACCTGATTTACCTTCTTCGTCATCTTTCTCTGATGTCAGTTCAATGATCTCTCATTCAAATAGTCAACATCCATCAGAAAGAACAATGGGAGATCCTAATCGACCCACTGCTGGCAGTGGTGGTGGCGGTACAGGTTTTATGGCAGAACTTAGAGCAAGAGCCAAGAGACGACAACAGAATTATAATGTTGGTGGTCAAGTTTCACACCCTAATCAACATCAACACCAACATCCACATCCACCAAATCAAAGAGGAGAAGAATGGGTAAATGTCAGAACTGATGCAGATTCGAATCCGATCCCATTAAGACCACATAACCCAACCCCACCTAGTATCTTATCATCTTCTAGATCAATCACACCTATTCAAGATCAAATCAATCCGACTCATCCTATCGGTGCTCATCATGAACAGAAACGTAGGGTGGTACCTAATCGAAAAGAAAGTTTGGTGAACTCTTTTCATTCGGATTGTCTTAGTCAAGAATGTTTGACTGAAAACGATAGTCACAGAGGTAGTAATCATAGTAGTAGTGTTACTAGTCTTGATTTATCTGTAAGTCATGGATGATTTCTTTTTTTCCTTTTTGTTTTTTTTGAGCTGGGGAAGATGTAGGATGGGTTGGGAAGCAAAAGGAAAAGGCAATTGGATGAATGGATCAAGTTTATTTTGATGGGTCGGATTTTGCATATATATATCTGTGCGTTTATCAGTACCTTCGAAAGAAAGATCGAAAGAAAGGGGTGAAAATGTATTAATATGGATATGTGTTTGTACTTGTATGTGTTTGTTTTTTAATCTTTTGGAAAGTGATTTGTTTTTTGTATTGATATTCTTCTTTAAAAATGTATCAATTTCAAACAAAAAATCTTTTTCTATTTTCTTCTCATTTTCTTGAAAGATTTCTTTTCTTTTTCTTGAAACAAATAAACATCTTAATTTTTTAAAAAAAATAAATCAAATTGAAATTTCCATGAGAGACTTTTTGAATTGTTTTTTTGTTTCCTTTTTCTGCTTTTTCTTTCTTGTTTTATTGATTGAGAGGTTGTACACCCAATTCTTCTTTGATTTTTTTTCACTTTGATTATAGGATTTGGATGAACAGAGAGAGATAGAGGGAAGGAAGGATGTTGGATGGAGGAGAAATATCTTTAAAGAATTGAAAAAGAATTAGTTGATTGATTTTTTTGTTCTGGTTGATTTTTTTGATAGGTACGATCTGGAGAAGAACAAGAAACAGGAATCGAAAAGAAAAGTTATGGAAGTATGACACATCACAAAGAAAGAAAACCTGTTCATGGAAGATACGAAGAAGAAGAAAAAGAAGACAATCAATTGAATCCATCCATTAAATCTTTGAAAGAAAACCCCAAACCGATTCATGAACCCTTAAAACAAAATCATACAATTGAAGGAGTTGATCCAAGATTGGTTATGATCAAATCGAATTCAAAGATTTCATTTCCAAGTGAAGGAATTTCAAGTAAACCACTTCAAAGAAATTTAAATTCTAGTCAAGGAAGTTCCAATAACTCATCAACATCATCCAATCCTACTAAACTTTCGCCAGCCAAGAATTTAATCTATCCTGGGATTGGTAGTACTAATACTACTTCAATGAATCCAAAGTTAAATTCTGGTCAAGGAAGTCCTAATAAACCGATTGCGAAGAACTTGAGTGAAAATGTTTCAAGAAATTTAAATCAGTTGAATCAATTCAATTCAAGTTCATTACCAAACAAACCCATCAAACCGACTCTAGAAAGTTCCACTCCTAAAATAAATTCACTTTCACCACCAAGAAGTTTAAACCCAAGTCTTCCAGGACGTCAATCACCTAATTTACCTAATCGATATCTAACACCCAAGAAATCAAATTTAAAAGATGATGCTAAGGTCTTGAATTCTTCGGGTTCTTTAGTTGATTCGAATTTGAGTTTTAGAAATGAAGAGATGAAAAAAAAGATGATCGAATTGAAATCGAAATTGAATTCGAATCCAACATTATCAGATCCTAAGTTAAAGAACTCGTTGAGTGAATCGATTAAACAAGATATTAAACCGATTGAAGTTTTTGAAAAATCTAAAGTCCAAAAAGTTTCAAAAAGTAAGTCATCTCATTTCAGTTCTTTCCAAAACAAATTCACAAAGACTTGAACTGATTTTTTCTGGGGGGCGGTGTTTGGGTATAGTTGTAGATATGTTTGAGAAATCTGAACCTGGTTTAAGTTATAGTTCTACTTCAAGTTCAAGTACGTTGATGAAAGTTAATAAACCATTAACAGGTAAAGAAAAACAAGTGATTTCGAAAGTTGAGGAATTGATGAAAAAACAAGAAGTAGTAGAAGTCAAACTCAATGGATTTGATAATGATGATGAACTGGATGATGAACAGTTTGGTAAAGGTTCGTTGGAATCTATTAAACCTTCGGGAATTCCGGTTAGACAGTTTAAACTTTCTAGAGTTGGTGAAGAATAGAATTCAGTTTATGATTTTGGTTTCTTTTTGAGGATTTTTTTTTATCGAGGGTTTTTTTCTTTGTATTTGTATATATATGGAATGGATTCTTATTTTTTTTACATCATTTCTCAAGGAATTTTGGTTTCGTTTTTTTTACTTATTTATTTATTTATGGACAATTAAATCGGTTTTGAAAGTTTCTTTTTTTTTGTATATCTACATACTAGTTTTTTTTTCATGAACTTTTTTTTACTTTAAAGATCTTACTTTAATTCTTTTTTTAGGTTTTTTTTTCCATGATTTTCTTTTTTTTTATCTTCCTTTGATTTTGATTTTGCTTTGCTTTTGATTTTTTTTTCATTCTTTGGAAGGATTAATAAATTAATAGATTGACAATTTTTTATTGTAAGATTATTTTCTTTAATTGTTCAATTCTTTAAATTTCATGGAACCTAAACCTTTTCCCACTTTTTTTTTTCTTTTTTACATTTTCTTTGGAGATTTTTTTGAATTGAATTTGATCTTTCTCTTTTGTTGAGAAACTCAACATGAATTTATAAGTTTTCCTAAGTTTTCTTATGTAAACCAAAATCAAAGGTTTATTTATCAAGAATTTGCAGAATTTTGAGTTCATAACTATGAGAATAAAATTGGTTACAAAGTCTTTTGATTTGCACCCTGTTAATCAGACAGCTTCCACACTCAGTTATCCAAAACCAACCACATTAATAAGACTTGATTTCAATGTTTTGTTAGTAAATCAGACTGTACATATTCTGCAATGTGTGTGAAAATAGAGGAACCCAACACAGCTCTATGGGGTGTAGATCTTAATATGAATCTGAAAAGACTTGTGCAAAATTATGAAATTGAAAGATTTCAAGGTTGATTAAATGGTAAGTGGGAGATTTGTTGTGAATTTGATGGTCAAATTTAAAAGCTGTGTTAATGCCAGGTATATGGGACAGCTATAGACAGCTCATACTTGTCAAGGACTCTGGTATGCTGCTTGTGTATGTTGTCTAGGCGGTTTACATGGCCCATTGATAAATTGTGATACTCTAACAATATAGCTTGATCTTACTTCTAAGAAGGCTGTGAGTATACTATACAATACTATAGTGTACTATACTCTACTATATTTATGGGATACAAAGTTAAATCTGGGAGTTTTTTCCCAGTTTCCCAGTTTCCAAACTACAGCCAAAAACACAAACTGGGAAACTGGGAGAACATGGGAAAGTTCCAAACACAGCCAAAAACAAAAACTGGGGAACTGGGGAAAAATCAGAAAAAATCCCAGAATTAACTTTGTATCCCATAATCTTAAGACTCAAGAGGACTCAAAGCAATACTGCAAGCGCACCACACCATATTGTGCTTGTGGTGTGGTTGTGCAGTGCTTTTTGGCGCCGCAATAGCAGCGCTATACATTGCGGTGCCAGAGCACCGCAACCCGGGCTCAAAAAACCCGTTGCTCAGAAACTCCCACCGCAATTGTGGTTAGTTTTTGATGCTTATTTAGGGCAATATTGCTCATTTTCCACAATATTTGCCCTACCGCTCCGCAACCTTGAGATAGAAAAAAACAATCTCATTGCAGAGTGGTTGTGGAGCGTGATATTGTGCTGAATACACAACACAATGGAAACAGGTCAAAATCCATTGTGTTGCGTAGCGCTTGCGGTGTTGCTCAAAGCAGCCAAATATCATGAGGACACACACAAGGAGTCTACATTGGTTTAGGTTATGGAGTTCAAAAGTCCTACTAAATCTTGAGAAACTTCTGGATGTCACTTCTTGTCTCTTCTTCAGCTGGTTTCTCAAATCTTGATTCTCCTGAGTATAGTGAGAAGAGTCTTGTATAGGCATCTTATATTGGTCAGTGTAGTATAGGTCCAACTATACCAGTATACTTCTCAGTACAGTATAGTTGAGCTATATCATACCTATGGTATAATGTAATGGTATAGTATAGTGGCAGCCTTGCTTCTAAGAATGGATCAAAAACTGGACACATAATCACCTGTTTTGATTTAAGATTTTGTTTATATCCCCAGTATCAGGATCCATTCTTGACTTCTAGTCACATAGAAAGTTTGGCTTTGGATTAAATTAAAGGCCACAATGTAAACATATTTGGACCACTTGTTTGCCCTTCCCACTCAAAGTGCCAATGATATAAGGCTGCAAGTATGTGTAGTTTTTTTTCAACAACTCTTCCTGTGGGGTAAAGTGGGTTTCATCATTGAGGGAAACTGAAAAAGTTGAGAAACTATGCAATGAGACTTAAAATCTGGATTATTCACACCAGAATGCAACATTTTAGTCATAAGTCCCTCTGGGAGGTCATGGCCACAGCTGTGTGACAGGGCTTTGTTAATGTACTGATCAACCTTTGTGTAAGGTTGAGGATCACTTGAGCTCCATTCAGATGTCACTTGCAGGCCAAAACCTAGACTGATCTATAGCAAAGTTGTATTTAACTGGAATAGATCTCCAAACCACAATAATGTATCAGAGAAGAACCAACAGATAGAGAAAGAAGGAAAGAGAAGGTTCAGGAGAGAGACCATACCTAGACCACAATGAGAGATCAGAGAAGAATCAACAGATAGAGAAAATAATGAATGAAGCGGAGCATTGGACAACATATAGGCCCTTCCCACACAGATACCACTGATATGCTACAACTCTGTAAGCTCCGTCCTTACAGCATACAAGTACATGGTGTGTATCTTGAATATATACTGAGATTTTCTGGAGGAAAAAATGGTGGGATTGAAGATGTATGAAGGCTTGGTAGTCAACTTTCATGATTACAAATCCTGGGAGTAAAAATTTTCAATTTCTTGAGTTTTTCATTGATCCAATTGTCCAAATTTATGACTTTCTCATCTAGACACTGAAAATATTCATGAAATGGAATTGTTAAGATGAGAATGTCTGATGAAAGACAATCATCCCATTTACCCACAAATGCCCCTTTCTTGATGAAAGGGTTTGAGGT
The DNA here is from genome assembly GCF_000204055.1 of Melampsora larici-populina 98AG31. Lineage (NCBI taxonomy): Eukaryota > Fungi > Basidiomycota > Pucciniomycetes > Pucciniales > Melampsoraceae > Melampsora > Melampsora laricis-populina. Next base: position 113,392 of record NW_006768860.1, on the reverse strand, counting down.
CTTTTGGTTTTGAAATACATCTTTTACCTCTTTTAACATCTCAAAATTGATACCTACATGTGTTGCAATCAACTCCTCCCCCAAACTGATCTCATTTGGACTTTGTGATTGTCTTCTGGTATAGTCATCATCTGAGCCTTTGTATGTTGTCCTGGACACTTTGGCCAACAACTTCAGACGTGATTGGAATAATTCTGATAGCCAGTCGCCTGCATAGCATAGGTGATCCCTAGTATACTCCAATGTCCAACTCTCTAGAGGTTCAGCCCCCAGAAAATCAGGAGAATAATTTGTTCCAGTCAACAGTTTTACCAAAAGTTCCACTTTGGATACAATAGAACTTGTTTCTGCTGTTTCCCAGGATACCTCAGCTGAGTCTAACTCCAAGATTTTGGAGACCCAATAAAGTAGGGGGATATTCATTCCTTGACTTGCCAATCTTTTTTTCAGAGTATATTTCAAAACTCTAGAGTCCTTGTACTCTGTGCTCCCAACTGCAAGGCCAAAGGTACCTAAACGTTTCATCAACTTTCTTTCAAATAAAACTTCCAATCTATCCCATTCATCATCATCCACAAAATTCACCAATTCATTAATTTCTTTCATCTCATCTTCTGTAGATGTTTCAAAGGATGGGGATTGATGATTCACTTTCAAAATCATAGCAATCCTCCTAGCTTCTTTACTAAACGCTTTGCCTTGATTCTCCCAATTTCTTTTGATTCTGAGCTCCTGACATTGATGTCCAAGAGATGCAAATCTTCTGTGGGCCTCCTGTTCACCTTTTAAATAAGGACGGATTGATGAAAGTGTATCTACCATAAGCTCATCAACCTTGAAATTCCATTTATCTTCTAGTTCTTTGAATGTCCTCCATGACAGTTCTACTTTTACATACTTAGATTGATCATGTAATTGTAGAGTTTTTTTAAGGAGTTCCAAAAGCCCTTGACGCTGTGGATGCTCTTTTGTGTCTTTTGCTTTCAGTGTTGATATGGCCTCAAACTCCTTGTTCATGAGTTCAGCTTGTATCTTAGAAATCTCACCATGCAAAACATTTTCTGGTTTTGATCCTCCCGGTCTCTTCCCTTTCTTGGTTTTCACTCTCATCTTTATATTTGATGGATATTCACTGGCTTGGAAATTCTTGCCTACCAAAAGACTATCAACTGATGCTACTTCTTTGAGAGGAGAGGATTTGAAATCCAATAATCTTTGTTCCTTTTGAGTTTCTTTGTCATCAGGAGAGACTTGACTAAATTCTGTAGGAATCTTTGTCTGTGATTGAACATCTTTGTTAGCCTCTGGAAAGCTAGGCCCTTCTTTTGGATCAGTATTTGATACATTGCTGTTCTTAGACACCCCATTACCACTTTGACCCTTATGGTCAGCTTCAAGACTTTCAGCTTCAGAAATATGTTGTCTAGTATCACAGCTTTTAATCAGCTTGTTGTCTTTCAACCCTGTAATAGAGGTACTCTTGTTTTGTGGATATGGTATGCTTTCTGATTCATCATTCTCATTCTCAGTCTCATTCTCATTCTCATTCTCATTCTCATCCTCATCATCATGTGATTTGTTTTTGATCAAGTTCTTTTGCTCCAAATACAAGGATTGATCTAGCCCTGTAGCATTTGGGGAATCATAGGTAGCTTGATCAATGAATGGCTTCTTATTGGGTCCTATGTGGGTGCTATGATTCTCTGATGTGTGGATGTTGTCCACATAATTGTGAATCTTGTAATATTTTTTGTTTCCCCTCTTCTTCACAGTCTCCCACACTTCTGGATTTGTTACCTTTATGTACCTGTGGTCTGTTGGAGAGTCTCCAACTTTGGTATCAATCTTCCTTTCCACAGCTTCTTGTCCTAGACTTTCTATACTGCCTTCAACATTTGCATCTTGCTGAGTTGTTTTGGTCTTGACTTGATCAATAGAGCTATTACAAACCAGGCTGGTTTTCATATTAGAATAAAGCTTGATGAAATCTCTCAAGCGTTTTTGAGCTTCCATCTCATCAAAAAACCCCGCTTTGAAATCTCTAGATAATTCAATCCATTCTCTACCCACTCTTCTTGGGCTATTGATGACTTTTGACACCTCTTCATAACTCTCTTTGTCCAATACTACATGAAAGTCTTTGTTTCTAAAGGATTTTCCCAAGATCTCAAACATTTTTTCTTTGAATGCAACTATCCTGTCTTTCAAAACTATGTTGTTATGACTAAGGGATTTTTCTTCTTTTTCATTTAGAAATGGCTTGTGATGTGGCCCAGTTTCCCTCCTCATATCTGTGCCTGGTGTCTTCCATCTTGGTTTCATAAAAATTAAATGTATATTGTGAAGAGGTTTGTAGATAATTTTGAATTTGATCCAAGACCATGTGAATGCAATGTCAGTTTGAAAACCAAAAAGTCAGCCATCAATGAAAGAAATGAGTACACCCACCCTTTTTCCTTGAGGGCATTGGAAAACAGTCTCTGTTTTTCAGGAATATGATGGGATGGAGTATTGCTTGTTACAGAACCCACTGCATTGCCAAGCCCATAGTCTGAAGACTCATGGCCCACAGCACAATTGATTGATAAGTGTTTTTTGACTCCAGCTCTTCCATGTAGTACTTCATCAGCCTCAATGGCTGGCCCAAGCTGTTCCACACAAGAAAATGTTTTTGTGCAATAGAGAGAGATGAGGAGGACTCTTGAGATGTAAGCCATCATGATATGTGGGTTCATTTTTCTATTGAAAACTGAAATGATTGTGTAATTTTCTTTGAAGGATAACTTGTAACTTTGTGTTTCCAATTTTTTTTGATGAAAACTCAATCTTGGAGTTGATACATTGATCATTCTTGTGACAGGTTACAGTTAAATATTGCTCTGACAATCAGATCATAGGCTCCAGTAGCACAGCATAATGAAAGTTCTGAAAAGACATATAGATCACCTATGTCTGGAGCTGTCAATGTCATTGGTCTAATTTCATGGTGTTTAGTGGATTCAATCACATGCATGCATCATTCTATCTTAAACAAGTTGCTATCTCTGTTATACATGAGTACCTCTCTTTTTGAAAAACAACATATTGTTAGAGAGAGATAGCTATAAAGATAAACAATATCTTGATGTCCTTGACACATATCTAAATCTATTGAGAATGATAGAGGAAAACCTGAGAGCACAGGTCCCGTATTAGACTCCAAGCTTTTTGCTGGTCTAAGACAAAAACAAGATACTGACCTAATCAAGGTTCAGTGAAAACAAAAGAAACCAGAAAACTAGATAGAGACTAGAAGAATAAAAATGATAAGGAAACTCTCTCTACCTGTGATCTCCAAAAGAAAGGAGTGCACATGGAACAGATAAGATTAACAGACAATTAAGTTGATAATCTTGGGAATAAGGAAAAAGAGATAGTAAGGAAAAGTTAGTATGAGTCATGTTGTAATCTTTGAATAGTCATGGGTCTTACCAATTGTTTTCAACCAGGAAAAGAACCACAAAAGAGGAAAGCTGATAACAACAATCAAAAGAACAATAGAGAAACTAAATTCTAGATCCCCCTTGATTCATCATTTACCCCTTCCTTCCACATCTAATTTCCACTAGTTGAAATACCAGTAACACACATGCATCTCACAGCTTAACCCACTATTTACCAGGATCTTTGACCAACTCACATTACACTATCATAACAATAGTCAGTGGTTTTGTTACCTTCACCACTATAAGGGCGCGTTCACTTAAGGAATTTCTGACCAGAAATCACATTCTGTAAATTTTTTAATGTCAAAATGAAACATGCACCACCAAATAGACACTTTAAATTTTGCAGAATGTGATTTCTCACCAGAAATTGCTTAAGTGAACGTGCCCTAAGATTGTATGTAATGAAAGACCTACTGGTCCTAAGCATCATTCCCTCTTGTCCAATGTCACTGTTTGCCCTGGAAGAGAGATTATGGTAGCTCAAATCAATCTAACAAGCAGGCACAACTGCCACAATTGGAAAGGGTGACTGGTGAAGCCTCAAGTAGTGATTACTGGGCTATAGCTAACTCAACTATGCTTGAATTTGATATGTTGCTTCACCACATCATTGGCCCTATCAAAGCACATCATATGATTCTCAAACAAAGGCATGTGAGAAATTCCCTCACGCCTTACTATTACCACCTTCTTATAACAGTCTTCTTCCAGGCTCCATATCCCTATCATACACTGTGTCCTTGTGGCAGTCACCCAACAACAAGTGCACATGGACTTCCTTTGAGGCACAAAGGAGACTTTTGGACGCTTGTTGATGAGTGAACACCACACGGACATGGTGCATACAAGTTTGACTTAACACCTGCAAACACAGAATTTTGTCCACCAGATAACAGAACCCTCCTTACCTGATTCAATCCAGAAAGCAGGTTAATACCTCTGGAATGATCTATCAATGCCCGACTCTTGTCAATGTTTGAGCTTTGACTTTGACCAACCTGCAAAATAAAAAACCAAGTGCAAAGAACCCAACAAGGATGATACCAAAGCCAAACCAGACATTTTGATTCTTATTCAGCCTTCCAGAAAGAAGAACAAGCAGAGCACTTCCTCCCAGCCCAAGAAAACTTGTGAGACAGAGAAATTACCTCAAGTGACAGATTCCTGTGAAATGAGGTTTCCCATTTCACACAGTTGCTGATTAGAAAAAATATCTCTGACTACTGTATCTTCCAGCACATCTCCTTGAATTTCACCAAGAAGATGCTACAGATCAATTCCAAAATCAAGATGACTGGGGAAGTCAAGAGGCCACCCCAGAAGTTAGACAATGATGATAGTGATCTAGCAGAAATGCAGGAATACTCTCATCCTCCAGTGTAAAGCAAAATGATGTAAGTATTTCAAATTGTCTCTATTTTTTATAGAGTCTTCTTTCTATTTATATAAGGTTTTATTGAATAGAAATCAAAGTTGATTTAGATAAACTATTATACAAGAGAGCTTTGTTCATTTTATTCTTGATTATGCTACAAATATTGTGTGAAAGAATTGAGAAAAGATATGTTTTTGAAGTGTTTTTATTTTATTCTTGATTGGAATGTGAAAAAATAATGATAAAATATTTTCTTTTTTTGGTGCTGCTGTGGCTGTGCCTTGCACTGCAACAAAGGTGTGGCACACCCCCACCTGTATACTTGATGTTGCAGTAATCTGTCAGAGATAACATGATCAGCAAGCAAAGATTGTTCTTTTGCTTTTCAATCTTACAGGGTGATATCATCTCAAGCCTGAGATCCACAAGTACCATCCTGTTATTGCTTGAGAAGCTTTTCAATACTTTGTACTACACCATTATGAGATTGAAATTATTCATCAATTTGCAATATTTCTGAATGCATCTTAGTGTCTCTACCATGTTTTCAATTCTGAATTACTCTCATTATTGATTATTGATTACCACTATCATTGATATATGTATGCACTTCCTCTTACTACTTTTCAAATCCAAATTTGCTGTGAATTTTACCTTTTCATGCTCTCAATCACACTATTGATCTTTCTTATACAAGCTTCAATGATGTCTGACCCAGTGGATGCATTTGCACCTTCTTTCTTGGGCTTTTTTCTTGCAACATGAATCTATCCAGTTCTTGATTTCTTACTTTTCTCTTGCAAGATTGAGTTCTCTTCACTTGATCCCTTTGAAAATCAGACTTTACATCATCCTTTGTGGCACCCCATAGATAGTTTGACTGATGAGCCAATTTGCCCACCCTTCTCAGTCATGAAAAACTCCACAAACATCCCCAATATTCTGCATTCTCAAAGTCTCCGCATTGCTTAAGCTGATCTTACAGGCACAGATTGCTACCAAGGAGGTGAATGTTACACCATCCACAGAAAAATTGTCACTGGTGTCAAACCACTACACTGTACTGCATATACTGATTACAAAAATTTACATAATCTTCATAACAAGATATGGACACCCTTCCGTTTGGTAAACCTTAAATGTTCAAAAGGGAAACAAAGGTTCTAGTGAACACTTCTTTTGCTTTTTGGTGCTACCCTAACTTCATTTGAAATGACTGCTTTCCTTGGATAGTATTTGTCTAAGTCATTCCAAGCAATGATGGAGATTCAACCCATTATATCGTTGAAGCCACCATAAGACATAAATCCAGATCTCATATTTGCAAAATTTGCAGGTGCTATCTAGTCTCGGTATGTCGTAAAAATCTGTACCTTGAAGGAGCTGCGATCCTACACAAGTATGTACCCATGCCCTGGTGATACTTATCATAAACATATATATTTCCAGTTTTTTATAACACTCTGGTCGAAACAAATAGGAAGCTACATTAATCTTGTATATTAAATTCCAAAGGTTGAATTACATCTGGTATATGACTGAGCCTAAAACACTAGCTACCGCTTTATAGATGTAAGCAAGTTGACTGTCGGTCTGGACCATGCAAACCTAATAAACATTAACATGTGAAATCAGTAAGCGTGGAAGTAATTACGTGGAAACGATAAGCATCACGCACCCGTTGTTCCCTTAAATGATCAACAGTCCGGGCTACCAAGTCATGATCTAAACCTGATGGTAGGCTAGGTAACCTCACTCCAGGCAGCCCAACTTGACCGAGCTGAGATTGATCAGATAGTCTGGCCGCCTTCTGTTGAGGAGTTAAGGCGCCAAATCCTGAACAAGACTTTCTCAAGAGGTTTATTCGTCGCATACAACTTGCAATCGCAATCAAGGTGCCGGTTCGACCAACGCCGGCAGAGCAATGTACAAGAAGAGGAACCAAGTGAGTCTGAAATGGTTGAGCACTTGTCATGGTCGAAGCTGTTATTGCCTCGTGAGACTCCAGTTGAGCTGCATTGATAAGCTCGATGATCGGTTCGACCTCTTCGGGCGTACCATGGTCTGGCCAGTCCACACATTCAAAGTGCGTCACACGACATTGAGGGAGCAAAGATGCTTCAGAACTGGCTGAGGAGTCATCGGCCTCACCTCGTCCAAGGGTGATCTTCAAGACATTCTTTTTGTAGAAACTTTCCGAAGTAGAGTTGGCCGTATGTGCAACGCCGTTTTCGAGGTACGATGGACCCAAGACAGATTCTTCTAGTGTGACGCTGATGGATGGGTAAGTCAACCCATCGGGATCATTATGAGAGTCTACAGTCTTCCAACGTGGTCGCTCATTCTCTCCGGCGTTCTGCCTGGGGAAAGGATAACAAGCGGAAAATTCGATGGTTTCTCCGATTTTGCTAGGCACATAAGGAGCCGATTTTTCTCTGTGACCTTCTTGACAGGCAGTGAGTTGAATGATTGTGCGGGGTCTTGAGGCCGGATCAGGGTGCAGGAATAGTGACAGAAATTCGTATCGAGTCTCGCGTGTAGGTCCCTGTTCAGCCAGCAAAGGATTCAAGTTAATGATAACCTTGGCCACCGGACTTGATTACTTTTTCTCAATCACCTGAGATGCAATCCAGCGCCTTGGACTATATTCATCGCCAGCAGGGTTGTCCTGGAGTTGAACCGAAGGATCAAAACCGGGCTCGTTGATCCAATTTGCATTAATATAATCACTGCGACAAATACTTTTGGGAATGTGAACCCGGCATGAATCGTAGGGTAAGATATTGCAATCTAAAGATTGATATCATATATTGTTGAGTTACGACCCGTAAGTGAAACTACAGTTTCAAGATCAGAGAATAGACACACATCTAAAACATACATTGATCAGGATACATTATCCTATCAATTTACTTCATGATCGGAGCGAATAAAATTGGGGCAACAAAATTCAAAAGCAAATGTGCTTTACCGATTTCTATGTTTGTTATCAGGTGTAGAAGCCGAATCGACCTGGTATGCAGTTTTCTTGGATTTTTTCTGGTTCACAGCTCGTTCGCCTTCACGTTTAGCCAGGGTGGTGTAGATCTCAGCAAATCGATTTGGGTTATTGAGTGCCTCAGTGCACCATGGAACAACTTGACTTTCATGTAAATGAGACATTGATGGGATCCAGTGACTGATTCTACTGTCGCGCCAAAAGAAGTTGAATGCTTTGATATGAGAATGAAGGAATGATGTTTTTGAACGTGTGGAGGCTGTTGACCAATTTCCCATCCTCATTTACACCTCAATCCGATTGCCCTCTCTTCCTTTCTTCCGCATTTACTCAACTTGGGTCGGGTCGGGTCGGCCCCGGTATGAGACTCCGTGAGTTGTTTGTGGACTTTGATCGATTCCTTGAACATCATGAGTTCATCGCGATATGCGTACTTTGACTTCATCCTCTAGTCGTTTTTAATCCAAGACTTTATCAATGATATAATGCCTTCGAATTCTACCAGACAACGTGGCAACTTGCCAGCACATGGACCCACACTCGAGTCAGAACTTGTGCATGAAGGTAGAACCTTGATCGTTACCTTGAATCGGCCTCGAAGCCTCAATGCTATGACGGATGAGGTGTGATACCATCCTCTCATATTCACAATAGACCCTCTGAAAAGTTGTATCAGAATCGAGCTCCATGATGTATGGTCCATCAGTTCGACTGATCTTACTTATATATCCTCGATCATTGCCTGGTGACCCACATCAACACGTTGCACCTCACAATGTGTATCAATCAAATCTTGACATTCAAAACATACCTGGCTCATCCCTTTATAAACTACTGTGGAACAGATGCAAGATGATTTACTTAGAGTATTTGATCATTTCGAAACCGACGTGTCCATCTGGGTTGCTATCATCACTGGCAACTCTTCCGGTTCAGTCAAATCTTTCTGCGCGGGTCAAGATTTAAAAGGCGAGTAGTGTTCTAGATTCGAATGTACAGAATCCTTTGAAAAATGTGTTCATAGATTGATAATGGATCGTTGCTAGAATGGCTAAGTAAATCAAACGAGAGTCAAGTGGAGCGACTGTTGCACAATCCACACGGCTTCGGTTCACTCTCGCGCCGCCATTCTCGCAAACCTATCATCGCTGCTGTCGACGGCCTTTGTTTGGGTGGTGGGATGGAGTTGATCTTAAACTGTGATTTGGTTGTGGCAACGGAAAAAAGTGTTTGAGTCTTATTCCCTATCTTGAATCTCCTTTTTGGTATTTGAAAATGGCAAACTGAAGTCAAGACGTTGTCACTTAAAAAATTGACATTCTGGTTTACATGGATCGCACTCTTGTAGACATTCGGGTTACCAGAGGTCAGTAAAGGCGTTATTGCCTCGCAAGGCGGAATCCCTCGATTGTTATATCAATCTGGTCGGGTTCTTGCCTCTGAATTACTATTGCTCGGGAAGCCTATCAGTGCCAGTGAAGCCCTAGATAGGTTCCGGATTATCAATCGAGGTATTCGTGCTCCGCACCTCTGTTCATCAAGCCTTTCCAACGAAGACTGATAAAGCTGTATTCCTTTCGATCTCATGGATGACCAATAACTCAGTCGTTCCAACTTCAGATGCTCTGTTACCAACTGCACTTGAATTAGCCAAACAAATCATATCAAACTCACCGTCAGCTGTCCAGCTTACTAAGCTATCCTTGCTTGAAACTTTCCGACGTGGGCATCATCAAGTTCTTAATCCAGATCAATTAGATATCTTGAAAAGCGAAGAACTCCACCTGGGCAAAGGCATTGAACAGACTACCATCTCTAGCTTCTTACGAGATGAATTTGATAGTTTGTTTAATGGTCCTGACTCTCAAGAAGGCCTCAAATCTTTCTCAGAGGTAAGCTATTCAATTCTTCAATGGTATGTGCGCTAGAGGTCATTATACGCACTGAAGTCTTAACTGTGGCTGCCTCCCATCAGAGACGTCGTCCTGTATGGACCAATCCTGAACCTCCGCCGTCTTATCGAAAAGATGTAACGACCACACCAAAGAAGCGACTTTCAAAGTTGTAAAAATCTGTATTCGTATTCGTGACCAGCTTTGGTCTCCTGTGAACCTAAACTAAAGTATACTAAGTATGTTGTCCTAGTCACTTCAATTGTAATATTTGCAACAATGTCCTATGTGTCAAGAAAGATTGTGTAATCTGTTCACCAGCACGGTAACTCATGTGTAAGCTTAACCTTGGGTACATGCAGTACATACCTGCAACCTAGTTGTCACATATTGTTTTCACTGAATGAACAAAGAATAGAAACACACGAGATCTGTTTAGAAGCTATATCTATAAACTGTATCTTGGTTGCAGGTCACTGGTTGTACCTGATCCTGGCCAATATTAGAGAAAGAAAGAAATTGATATAAAAAGAAAATAGCATAAGAAAAACAAGGAATGACATTTGTGTATGCACCTTTGGGAGGTAGCTATGCAGGATTGGTTCAGAGGTACAGCATCAAAAAAAGGTCCAGCAGAATCTCTCTGCCCCAGATGTCCAGTGCAGACAAAACACTCTTAGGTGCCAGGGTGATGTCCCTGTTGATCTTAAAGACATCTTATGGGTTGTGGGTGGTTTTTGACAGAGAATTATTTGCCTTCTCTAAGTCTTGGCTTTCCCTTGTTCTTGTTCCTGGATCCTTTCACATTGGACACACAGAGAAACAAAGAAGAAAAAGAAAGAGACTAGTGAGATTGATTTGGGTGTGAGTTTGATTGGTTGAAGGATATTGGTTAGGAAGGATTGTTGGTTGATGATGAGGAGGTTGATTGCTGAGGAGGTTCTTTGTTGAGGTGTGGGGATGGTTGAATTATCTCAAGGTGAAGTTTTAGTCAGGTGAGATAATGATATTTTCTTGAAGATCTTGAGGTGCAATGCCAGATGCTGTTTTCTTGAAATCCTTGAGTTGTAATGCAAATGTGAGTCTTGTGTCTCGTGTCTTGAGGTGATATCAGATTGTTAAATGGGCATGATCAGAAGGTTATAATAGCTCTGGGAGTTTAAAAAAGTCTTCTCTTGGGTTTGTCTGATAAGTTGAGGTGTTGCTTGGTGATTTGGCCTCTGTTGTAATGGTGGTCTTGATCTTGGGGGATGTATATTTGGTGCTGGCCTAGGCCCTGCCCTGTTATGGGCTTGTCTGTGTGGTTGGCAGGTTGTTGGGTTAGGGGGCACCTGAGGTGGTCTCAGTTGTGTTGCAAATGCCTTGTGCCTAGCTTGGTAGAACCTGGGTGTGAAAACACAGCCAAATGTGGAAAGAGCAGGGGTTAGTCATCAAATCTTTTTGGTGCATGCTTACACTGGCAGTTTTTGCCACAAGTTTCAGCTCTTGTCGAAGTCAACCAAACTTTTACAGATGATCAGTATGTGTTCAATATCTTCCTTTTGACAGCAGACCGCACAGTTTGGGTATCAGAGTTTTTGAAGTGGAAAAGATAGCTGTTCAACAGGTAGTGTGCCCAGAAGAGTTGGGCAATGAAAGCCATGTCTGGCCTGTTGAGTTTGCACAACTATTTGAAGTTTGCCTTGGGATTCATGACACCCACAAGCAAAGTGACTGCTGGTCCTGGGGGTTGTGCATCTGCCAAGGCTTCCAAGTTGATTTCAATTGTCTTTTTGATTGGCATTCACAGGGGCAAAAATTGATGCTCACAACTATGTGAGCGTTGAAATTTTCCTGTTTTGTTCCCATTTGTTTCCCATTTGTTTCCCATTTGTTTCCCTTTTCTTTCTGCTTGTCAGCTGATTACGTGATCATCAGGAACTGAGCAGACAAACTAAGCCTTCCTCAGCATTTATTCCTGAGAAAAGAAGTCTGAGGAAGGGCTGATCCATCTGCTCAGCTGATCCTGAGCGGCATTCCCTGGTTCAGTAAGCTCCAAGGGATGCCACCAATGTATAGCTTAGGGGCTGAGCTGAACTGAGTATTCCCTTAGCTAAGTCTCTGAAGTATCCCCCAGATGGATCACAGAGCGCCAAGCTTGCCTCAAGCTTCATGGCTCCGGAATGAAGCCTGAGGCCCGTCTGCTCATTCAACTGAGCTGCTCAGTTATTCCTCAGGGGCATCCCTGAGATCAGGAGGATCCGGAGGATTTCACTGCTCATTGGATGAGGGGCTGCTCAGTTATTCCTCAGGGGCATCCCTGAGATCAGGAGGATCCGGAGGATTTCACTGCTCATTGGATGAGGGGCTGCTCAGTTATTCCTCAGGGGCATCCCTGAGATCAGGAGGATCCGGAGGATTTCACTGCTCATTGGATGAGGGGCTGCTCAGTTATTCCTCAGGGGCATCCCTGAGATCAGGAGGATCCGGAGGATTTCACTGCTCATTGGATGAGGGGCTGCTCAGTTATTCCTCAGGGGCATCCCTGAGATCAGGAGGATCCGGAGGATTTCACTGCTCATTGGATGAGGGCCTGCTCAGCTAGTCCTCAGGGGCATTCCTGGCCGGATCAGAAGGATCCAAAGGATGTCACTGAGTATTGGCTGAGGGGCTGCTCAGTTGATCTCAGCCCCTCAGTGTGAAAAACTTTATCCGGGGATATCACTGAGGATTAGCTGAGCAATGAGCAGATGGGATGACGCTTTTATCAGGCTTCATTCCTTAGCAAGGAAGTCTGAGAAAAGTCCGGCCCATCAGTGATCCAGTCAGGGGATGCTACTGAGTATTTGCTTAGCAGCTCAAATGGGACGCCCCTAGGCAGGCTTCTTCACTGAAAAATGAAGCCTCAGGAAGGTATAGTTCATGTGCTCATCTTCATTTTGAACAAATTGCTGAGTATTCAGTGCCTCATGAGCTGATCCTGAGTACTCATCGGGAATCAGTTATTGCTCATCCAAGATGGAAATGAGCCTTCTCAATAAATGTCAAGTAAAATATGAGAACCACAGGATGATCACCTGAACACAAACAAGATTGTGAATTGAATCAATCTGAAAGAAAATGAATCTTTTTTGGAGAATTCCAAAAAGTCTACAACGCTCACATGTATGTGAGTATCTATTTTGGCCCCTGTGATTGTACTGGCAGACTGATCAATATTTGGCAAAGCTCTGTGGCTGCTTTTGCCGCCCTGTGGGCAATGACTCTCCCTTGTACTCCCAACAAGGATGGACACCAAATAAGGGAAATTCTGGAGTGCAGAAAGGGTCACTATTTTCAGAAGGCTTTGCCTAATACAGATGCAGTTTGCCATCCTGGGTTGGATCCTCAGTGGTTTGATTATGTTTTGTATGACACTCTGGCTGTCTGTGAAGAACCAGAAAGTTTTTGTGGTGTTGGATGCAGCATTCCTTGCATTTGATATCAGTAGCTGAATGCCTGCAAGCTCTGCCTGTTATGGGGTGTGGTCTTCTGCATTGCCTGTTCTAAGGTGTAGTGGCCTAAGAGGATCTGGTTGGTTAGTATCAAGGATCAGTGAAGCTGCTCCTGCCCCTTTTCTTTGGATATGGGAGCCATCACTGAAAGATATTTCAGTTAGTCTTTTGTTGATATTTAGATTTGTGAAGTCCACTATTGTTATGATCCTCTATCACGGATCATGGGAGGCTATGTCAAAGACTGTGACACTTCACCCTTGTTGGGTAACTGGAGACGCACACACCAGTTGTAGACCTTTTCCCTCACGCTACAATAACTATCATAGCTGGATCACACCTCTCTCCCTTTGCCCTCGCGCGCCAGCACCCAGACCCGGGTCCTAACACATTGTAGCGTCTTATCAAGGCAAACCGAGAGAAGCAAGAAGAAGATAAATTACTCATCAAAGTTAGAGAAGTCAAAAAGAAGAAATCACAAGTTTAAAAGAAGTTGAAAAAAATTTTAAGTAGAAGAAGTTGAAAATTTTTTAAAGTCACCCTCGAGTGGTATAAAGAAGAAGAAGTTATAATCAAAATTACTAAAGCCCATCGAAACCCATGTCCTATATTACACCCTCGTAACACTCCATCACGCCTACCTACGAACCCCCAACTGATCACTCCACAGCGGCATCCAATACCTCCGATTATCTGTCAACTGGTGAAATGGACGCTGAAACTAGTCACCCCGCTCCCACCATCGACTTACAAGCCATGGCCAACCAAATCAAGCAGCTGAGTCAACAACTGGCCGCCGAGACCGCACGCCGAACAGCAGCGGAGGCTGCGACTAAACCTGCGGCGAAGACTCCGAAAGTCACGACCCCTGATAAGTTTGACGGGTCCAGAGGTGCCAAGGCCAAGGCATTTGCAAGCCAAGTTGGACTCTACATCATTACCAACAAGGCGCTATTCGAGAACGACGATGCCAAGGTCATGTTCGCCCTTTCGTACCTGACTGGAGATGCTGTCAAGTGGGCGCAGCCGTTCTTGAACCGCGTGCTGAATCCGTTGCCGGATGCAAAGCCTCTCACCTACGACGAGTTTGCCCGTTCATTTGAAGCGGTATTCTTTGACAGCGACCGTCAGAAACGCGCCGAGGCTGCCATCCGAGTCCTCAAACAAACCCGCTCTGCTGCTGAATACACGGTTATCTTCAACCAACTGGCACCAACTACTCAGTGGGAAACTCCAACGCTCATCAGCCACTATCGTCAAGGTTTGAAGAGAGATGTTCGACTTGCCATGATACGCGAATCATTTGCCGACCTCGAAAGCATCACAGCCCTCGCCTGCGCCATCGACAACGATATTCGCGGCGAGTATGGACCCCCTCAACCGACCACCAGTCGCCCATCGGACCCTGACGCTATGGACATCTCGAGCACCCGTTTTGATATCACGTCTAGCGAGTATAAGCGTAGGGGAGATGAAAGATTGTGTTATCAGTGTGGAAGTAGTGGTCATATTGCTAAGTGGTGTAAAAGAAGAGAGAAAGGGAAAGGAAGGAGTCAGGGTAAAATGGCGGAGTTACATGCTAAGATAGCGGCGTTAGAGAGTAGATTGGGAGAAGGGAGCAGGTCAGAGGAGTCAAAAAATGGCGGCGCTCAAGAGTGACAGACGTGCCACACTTGAGCCGAGGTGATAGGGAGGTTATTGAAGTTGATAGTAGTAATTATGAAAACAAGAAATTAAAAGACCCACGTATTTTTACTACCATTACTTTATCAAATAACCCCCGAGCCACGTCCCATACAGACCCCAATCCTAGCCCCAATGTCCAAGCCCGTCCACTCGTCGACTGTGGTTTGACGCACGAAGTGCTTGGTACCCAATTTGCCGACCGAACCGGCCTCCCTGTGACAGCTCTGCCTGCCGCAGGCGATGTGTATGGTTTCGATGGTCAACCCCGCAGTGTAGCGCACGACGCGAAGCTGTTTATTGACAAAGATCAAGAGTCAACAAGATTTCTAGTCACAAAGATCAAGGACGCTTACGACGTAATCCTTGGAATGCCGTGGCTCCAGAAGAATAGCCACCGGATCAACTGGAAAGACGGAAGCCTTCAACCGAAGAATCCTACGCGCCCAACAATCGGCAACACCGCCACCATTGTGTCGTCTATGCCGACAACCACCCCCAATCGACCTTGTGCCGTGGAGGGGAAAGCTAGGAACATAGACAAGGGGGCTCTCACTGAAGGCCAGATCAGTGAGACAAAGCCCCCGCAATGTGAGTACGATACAAAAGACTCACCTATCCTTGTACCAGATGACAAGCTTCTCTACCCCCGGATTAACTTTAACCAGACACCCGAAGAACACGACAACCTACTCAGACCTCTGGACAACACAAAGACCACATCAAAGACGACCGACCTTGCTGTGTTGCCAATTGCCACTGATCAAACAGTGTCGCCTGAACCGAAAAACACCCCTGATCGACTTCATGCCGTGGAGGGGAATGCTAGGAATCTAGGCAAGGGGGCTCTCATTGACAGCCATATCAATGGGATAAAGCCCCCGCAATGTGAGTACAATACGGATAAAGCATTGTTAGTTGTAACGGATGACAAGCTTTTTCATCCCCGGATTAACTCTGAACAGAACCTACCTACGAACGACCTGAGGCCAGTTGCCACTACACCAGTAGTGTTGCCTTCACCGAAAAACACCCCCGATCGACTTCATGCCGAGGAGGGGAATGCTAGGAATTTAGGCAAGGGGGCTCACACTGAGGGCCTTATCAGTGTGATACAGCCCCCGCAATGTGAGCATGCTACCGTTTTGAGCCCTTTTTCTTCCCCTGAATAGCTGTAAACCCGAAGTCTGCGCGATGGCACCGTCATGGAACATTTCCGCCAAACTAGCGGCCGAGGCTGGAAAAGACAAGATTGAAAAACCAGTCGAAGAATTAGTGCCAACACGGTATCATCGTTATATCAACATGTTCAGAAAACGAAACGCCATGACCTTACCACCTCACCGACGGTACAACTTCCGAGTGGATCTCGTTCCGGGTGCGACGCCGCAGGCGGGGAAAATCATACCATTATCACCGGCTGAGGAAAAAGCATTAGATACAATGATCGATGAAGGTCTAGAGAAGGGAACTATCCGACGTACCAAATCTCCATGGGCCGCGCCTGTGCTCTTCACCGGCAAAAAAGACGGCAACTTGCGACCGTGCTTTGACTACCGACGATTGAACGCATTGACCGTCAAGAATTGCTACCCTTTGCCATTAACCATGGAATTAGTGGACAGTCTGAGAAACGCTGAAAGGTATACTTCACTAGATATGCGTAATGGATATAATAACTTACGAGTGAAAGAAGGGGATGAGTCAAAGCTGGCCTTCATTTGCAAGAGGGGCCAATTCGAACCTTTGGTGATGCCATTTGGCCCAACCGGGGCCCCTGGCTATTTTCAGTTCTTCATATCCGACATCCTTCGCGACCGGATTGGCAAGGACCTAGCAGCATACCTCGATGATTTACTAATCTACACACCAGCAGGAGTTGACCACGAGCAGGTAGTAGAAGAAGTCCTCAAGACATTAGCGGAACACTCGATTTGGCTCAAACCGGAAAAATGCCGGTTCTCCCAGAAAGAGATAGCTTACCTTGGACTACTGATTTCGAAAAATCAAGTTCGTATGGATCCCTTGAAAGTATCGGCGGTGAGAGACTGGCCTGCACCCAAGAACGTCAATCAGACACAACAATTCTTGGGCTTTGCCAACTTCTACAGGCGGTTTATCAGCAATTTATCTAAGATCACACGCCCACTCCACGAGCTTACCCAAGACAATGTGAAGTTCGAATGGACCCCCAAGCGCAACGAGTCATTCGAAATCCTCAAGAATGCTTTCACAACGGCACCGGTGTTGAAGATTGCTGATCCTTATAAGGCCTTTGTCCTCGAGTGCGATTGTTCTGACTTCGCATTAGGGGCGGTCCTATCCCAGGAAGACGAGTCTGGACTACTACACCCCGTCGCTTTCTTATCTCGATCCCTGGTACAGGCCAAACGTAACTACGAAATATTCGATAAGGAATTGTTAGCAGTCGTGGCCTCCTTCAAGGAATGGAGACACTATTTGGAAGGAAACCCAAATAGACTGGAGGTGGTAGTATATACCGATCACAAGAACTTAGAAACGTTTATGACTAATAAACAGCTTACCAGGAGACAGGCCAGATGGGCGGAGATGATGGGATGCTTTGACTTCCATATACGATTCCGACCTGGTAAACAAGGTACTAAACCAGACGCACTGTCACGACGCCCCGACCTGGAACCTACCCAGGAAGAGAAATGTTCATTTGGAACGATGCTAAAACCAGAGAACTTGTCGGAATCCTCATTCAACACGGAAATCGACAGTTTTGAAGCATGGTTCGAAGGTGAAGACATTGTACACGAAGAGGTTGACAATTGGTTTGAAGACAATATCAAACACGGAAATCCACAAGAGACGTATGAGATCAATGCCATTGATAGGTCTCCAACAACCGTAGGACCCCTGTGGACAGACATCGAAATCCTAAACCGAATCAGATTGTTATCAGCTGAAGATGCAAGACTCAAGATTATCATAGATGACATCAAGAACAAGCGTGAGCACGTACCAAAAAGCTACACAGTGACTGACAACGTGCTATACCGTGATGGAATCGTCGAAGTTCCGGATGATCGTCAGGTAAAACTGGAAATCCTAAGGACACGGCACGATAGCCTATTGGCAGGCCACCCGGGTCGAGCGAAAACGTTAAGCCTAGTACAACGTCAGTACCGGTGGCCATCTATGAAGGCCTACGTGAACCGATACGTAGATGGGTGCGATTCGTGCATTCGAGTCAAGTCAACAACGTCGAAGCCATTTGGATCCCTCGAGCCGTTGCCGATCCCAGCGGGACCCTGGACAGATATAAACTATGACCTAATTCCGGACTTACCTTTATCGAACAACAAGAACTGCATACTGACCGTAGTTGACCGACTAACGAAAATGTCACATTTTATCCCTTGCACCACGGAGATGGATGCAGACGAGTTAGCAACCCTGATGTTAGCCAACGTATGGAAATTACACGGCTCACCAAAGACTATCGTATCTGATCGTGGGAGTGTCTTCATATCCAAAATCACTGAATCGTTAAATAAGCAGCTGGGTATTCAATTACACCCATCCACGGCGTATCATCCTAGAACTGACGGTCAAACAGAAATTGTTAACAAGGCAATTGAGCAGTATTTAAGGCATTTTGTTAGTTACCGACAGGACGACTGGGAAGAACTCTTACCTCTTGCCGAATTTGCGTACAACAATAGTACACATACTTCAACAGACATATCCCCATTCAAGGCCAACTATGGGTACGACCTTGCTCTAGGCCGAATTCCGACCAATGGGCAATGTATCCCAACGGTTGAGAGACGACTAACCATTATGCAGGAGGTCCAGGACGAACTGAAAGAAACCTTAAAACGAGCTCAAACGGCAATGAAGGACCAATTCGACCGAGGGGTAAGGCCAACTCCAGACTGGGATATAGGGGATGAGGTATGGCTGAGTAGTCGAAATATCTCGACAACACGCCCGAGCGCCAAACTAGACCACCGGTGGTTGGGACCCTTCAGCATCGCCAAGAAAGTATCACCGTCAGCATACCGATTAGCATTACCAGCAACACTAGGACGAGTTCACCCGGTATTCCACGTGTCGGTTCTGAGGAAACACAACCCTGATTTGATCAAAGGACGTATTCAGGAACCACCAGAACCAGTCCAGATAGAAGGCGAGGATGAGTGGGAAGTGAACGAGGTCCTGGATAAAAGAAGAAGACGGGGAAAAGATGAGTATTTGATCAGTTGGAAAGGTTTTGGAAGAGAAGAAGATTCATGGGAACCAATGGCTAACCTTAATAACGCCTCAGAAGCGATCGCCGAGTTTGATCAACAGTTTCCGAAGGCAGTGGAAGAACACAGAAGAACAAGCCGGGTATGAGAGAGGGGTAAGGTTTTTTCCCCACGGGGTTTTTTAATACCGCCCCGGGGAGGAGGGCAGGGCCGCAAACAGGGAGCCCGGGCCTAAAACGGGGGATAGTGTTATGATCCTCTATCACGGATCATGGGAGGCTATGTCAAAGACTGTGACACTTCACCCTTGTTGGGTAACTGGAGACGCACACACCAGTTGTAGACCTTTTCCCTCACGCTACAATAACCATCATAGCTGGATCACACCTCTCTCCCTTTGCCCTCACGCGCCAGCACCCAGACCCGGGTCCTAACAACTATCTCTTTTTTGAAGGGTGGATTGTTCTTTCTATTTGGCTATTGGCCAAGGCGCCTCCATTGGTGAGGTCTAGGGCTTCTGGTAAGCATGATAGAGAATGGCAGGCATTATGTGGGTGTGCCAGAACTTGATGAATGGATGAGCAGTGATCTTTATGGTTTCTCTTGAAAATCTTTTTCATCAGCCTTGTGTCTGGTTGGATCACTACATGCTTGTAGCTTGTGTGAGCCGGGTATGAATTGACATAAGAGATGAATAAAAATGCACTTCAAACCACTGCTTGGTCTCTCTCTGCTAGGATGGCATATGTACAATCAAGGTTACATTTGAGCATAGCTTTGGGTGATTAGTGTTGCCATAAGCAACAATAAAGCTGAAATGATGGTTGTCTCTGCCCCATGCCATTGAACTTGCATACATATCCTAACTTAACTAAGTCCCTCTCGGACGAACGAGTAGTCAAGAGAGGGACTTATACCTTATACCACATCTTTGGCGGATGAGCCAGAAACATTTGGCTGGGGACTTTTTCAACGCGCCATATCTGTGGATCCTGCAAACAAATGTCCTTGGGACCAAAGAAAAGAGCTATGTGCCTGCTTAATCTACACACATGTGTGTAGCCTACATCTAATTTGATTCAGAACTCACGGAGCAATCCAATTGTGAAGTTTGCAAAAATCACCAAAATTGGACACAAAGCTGTCCAGCCTGTCAAAAGCTCACACCAAACGCGCTGAAATGTTACACAAAAACAATTTTTCAAGTTGGTTTTTAAGGGCTTCCCTGGCGGCAAAGAAGGGATTTGAAAAGATGTGCGTGTGTAGGATGATCAGGCGCAGAGGACTTTTCTTTGGTACAGAGGATATTTGTTTGTAGGCTATAGAGATATGGAAGATTGAAAAGGTGCCCAGCCAAACTTCTCCGGCTCATATGCCAAAGTTGTGGTATAAGGTATAAGTCCCTCTCTCGACTACTCGTTCGTCCGAGAGGGACTTAGTTAAGTTAGATACATATCCCTACTTGAGCATCAACCAATTGTGCAGACATGAAATTCGTATATTGTGCGGTCATTGCCCATCAATATGCATGCACCAACGCGCTGTCGAGCGTGCATCTCACCCCTAACCCAACTTGCAGGCTCAGCTCACTCTTTTGAAATTTCAACTCGGTTCACAATCTCATATCGTTCAAAGGCTCTACGCACCACCTCAGAAGTTTGGACGATGGTCAAGTTACCCAAGCTAAAAACCAAGCCGAAGCGTACGGTGAGCAACCGAGGCCAGCTTTCTCTCCACCATCAAAGACCTCAATCTCGATGGCAAATCAAACTAATATAAGATTAATCCAATCGATTCATCTTTCTCGACAATGACCTATTCAGATACCGGTCACATCTTGCGCGCTAGAACTTTCAAGTCTCTTGCAATGTTGGGCAACTACCAATGACTTACAATCGATCGGGGCTTGTTCTGAAGTTGCAAAGAATTTATCTCGTTGCATGGTCACAGCCAAAGCGGCTCCAGCTCAAAGAGCGGATTCTATCAATTTCCGTTAGTAGAAAAAATGACTCATTTACATCGATCTCGAAGTCTTTCAAGCACTTATCATATCTTGTTTTTAACATTGTCGTACAAAATCTCAACGACGACAGATCTGGCTCGTCTCGGTAAAAATTTCCGGTGAAACTACTCTCAACCCAACCATTAAGGACTACATGCCGTTCTTTTCCGTTGGTTTGGCTTGTGTCGAGGACGTTCAAAACACAACACCGCCGTGTATCCATTGTGTTGGGATTGATACCACACCCAAGAAATTCTACGACCCACAAAATTCTACGTTGAGAAATCAATACTTGGGTGTTTACCACATCCATTGATTGATTGACTCTAGTCAAATCTCGCCCGGAGCTCAAACGGATCAAAATATACAAGAAGCAACTTTGGATCTACATCCTAGCGGGTTGAATGTTTGGATTTCTTGAGTTTCGACCTTTTTTCTTTGTAATTTCTTTTTATGATAACTCAATAGAATGATGCCCTCTTGTGAAGCTTGAAAGCAAGCTGGCTCGGAGGTCAAGAAAGGGTTTTTTCGTACCACATCAAACCAAAGCTGTTCATTCACCTCTTGCTCCTTGACCATTAATGATCCGTACTGTTTGGGACAATTGAGATAATTGAATAGCGGTGCATGATGCAGTCTTTTCAAGTACATGTGCTCAGTTTCTGTTTTCAAAATTAGCCGTTGACTACAGTCTACTCTGAAAGTAGAATGATCCCAACATCTGGGCTATCCTTGGACATAGTGCTCCAAGCTATTCTGGTTTCAGAATGATTAATATGGCCGGATGCGCGAAGCATGTAGGATTACAAACTGTTCAATGTCACCTTGAATCTGGGTAACTGCAATTTGACTCTTGTTAACTTCCCAACCACAAGGAATATATATGATCCATGACTATTTCAATTATTCAAGTACTTTCAAATAGATTACAACAATGGGATGCAAAATTAAAGAAAAAAGAAAGAGTAGAAAAAATTGAAGCAATGCATGTTTTTAAAAAAGATATTCTTATAGTACAATAACATCTTTCTCACTTATATGTATGTAAGTGAAACTTTCTATTTAGATCTTGAGAAGAGAAAAATGGTATCACATGTATAACAAAAGAAAATCAAATCTAATCCAGTCAAAAAGTCGAAGATGAACACAAGATTATCAAACATCAACTCAAGTATCTTTAGTAGTTGGTGGACGTTCTTTCACCAATCGACTAGAGCCTGATCTAGGAAACTCTTTTGCCTTGTATAACAAAGGAGGTTGTGGTAAACCTTTAAGAGATGATTTCCTAGTCGATCCATTTGATTGATAAGCTGGTGGTGGCGGAACTTGACTAGTTACTGAATACGATGATTCCATTCTTTTATATGCTTCTCGCTTTTCATCATTCTTCTTCAAATCTGGATCTTTAGGATCGGAAGATTTTTTCGTAGGATCGTTTGCATGTTTGGACGGATCATCTGATTTGACCTTTGTTGTTGAGTCTTCTTTAGACTCTTGGTTTGACTTAGGTTTAGGGTTTGAAGGATGTCTATCGCCCCATCCAGGTCGCTTACGAAGTTCTGAGAGGAGGACACCCCAAGGAAGACCTGATGCGGAATTATTTGAAGATGAAGTAGGGATTGGTTTGCTAGTTGGCTTAACATCTTTACTTCGTAAGGCTGAATGGTTTCGATGGACTGGTTGTCGATCAGGCGCATGATATTGTCCGGGGTGATGATGAACCGGATAATGATGATGTGGTGAATAAGCTGCCAAACCAGGATAGCCGTGAGGATGTCCACGATGTTCGAAATGTGCATGATTTACAACAGGATATGATGCAGCGAAAGCCAGTTCAGCAGCGGACGGCGGTAATAAGGTTTGAGCTTGAATCGAGGCAATCAATTGAGCACGACGGCGTGACGCAGCTCGCATACGAGAAATCATTTGTTCCTCTTTCCGATGCTGTAATTCAACCTCATTGTGAGGCTCTACTGCAACAGCTTGTGTTGATGGATTATCAACAACAGCCGAAGAAGGTGAAAGTGGTGAAGTGGGTTCATAAGTGGGTTCTTCCGTTGAAGGTAATTCAAGCCATTTGATCAAACTACGTCCTAGTCCTAATCCACCATCTCGCCAAAATGGAAATTTAACTTTTGTTTGAGTTGAGAGAGGATAATGAGCTTCGAAAGTTCCTTTTTTGAAACCGGAATGTTGTTCTTCAAATAGTCCATCCGTTCCAACAAGTGTCCGATGATGACCATAGGTATCATCAAGCGGGGTCATCCGTAAGCGGTAAGCCCACCAGCCTCCTGAACCTAAGCCGAGGTTCCGTCGATCTGTTGAGCTCATCACATCCCATTGTACCTGTTGTTGTTGGATTGACAATTCCTCCCATCGCATACGTCGATTCCATCGTCTTAATCGCTCACTCTCAATAATTGAGAAATCATTCCGTAAGACTTGTTCAAGAAGGTAGAGATCTGGGCGTACAGCGTGCATCAAAGGATCAATATACATACAAAATTTGATTTGTCAATAACGCAAGAGAACTGTAGCTAGTACTCACCATCTAGACAAATGGCGTCAATACAATCTAATTGTTCTTTTGCAACACCGTAATCATTCAAACTTTTCATCGCCCCATATCCATAATCGATCGGTATAGATTGAGCAAAAGGGTCAGAAGCTAAGACTGCATCTAATGGACGATCCAGAATCTGTCGTAACTCGATTTCGCCAGCTTTGTTGTAGATTTCAGAAAGACGTCCATAGTATAGACTTACGCATTTAAATAGATCAAAACCATTGACTGAAGTTGAGTTAAAGGACGAGTTCATTTTTGCCAGATAAGAAAGAGACGCAAAACTAGTAAGACACAATGTAACGATTGAACGAGTTTTTGAAAGTGAGCAGTGATTTGACATTTACCAGGAGACATGATCTCTGTGACCTTTAGATGATGCAGACGAAGTAAAGGATCTGATATATCGGGTGGCAACAAAGGCTGTGATAAGGTGCGAGGTCGAGCCAATGGAGGTTGTGTTCGACTATGATAATCAGGTTGTTGTGAGAAGTGTTCAGTGGGTTGACGGGGATGTGGAACGGTATAGGTTCCTAGCGGGGGATGTCGAGGAGGAATAATATCACGAAGATGGGGAGCTGATAAACCCCTTGGAACAGGTATTGAAGAATGATGTGTTTCTGGTAGACACCAAGTTGGTTCTTGAGGAGGGTATGGAATTCGATCATGAAGTGATCGGTTTTTCAATTCTTCGAGCGCTTTTGCTCGCCTTTTTAGCTCTATAAGCCTGGATATACTAACGGCTGGGGCATGTTTAGTTACACCTACGCCCCTAACCTCCTGATCGATCGGCAAAGGTTCAGTCAGCCCGGACACGGGATAACTTACACCTTGAGGGCGTGACTCCATGTGATGTTGATGATGTATCACTTTATGAGGAGCAAGTCGATTGAACTGGGCTAGTGATGTCAAATTTGGATGCTGGGAATGATAAGGCTGTCGATCGGATTCAAGCTCAGCTAGAGTATTTGCTGCAGCCAGTGGGTTTCTGATTTTGAGCAAGCGTATGTAAAAGCAACATATGTGAGACAAGTGGAACCCAACATATGAAAGAAAACTAAGGACTTTGAAATGAAAGCAGAGAAAAGATAAGCAGAAAGACAAATTCAATCCATACCTGGAGGATTGGTATAGTTGCTGTGTCAGAAATGCTGAGTCGGATGTGGGGTCATAAGATTCAAATCGTTCCACACGTCTCGGCTGCGAAGCCGGATGACTTGTGGTCAAGTTTGGATAAGCTGATCGGTTCGATCATTGACAGTACCACACGTATCAACAGAAAACTTGAGTCAATGAAACCTGTCTTTATGTACTAAGCTATGAAAGAAGAAGCGCTTTGTATCTCAGCTTACCGTGATGAGGTATTTCGTGATCTTTGTAGCCATAGGTGTCGTCGTGTCCTGGTTGATGTGGGTCAGCCTCAGCAAACGTAGCCGAATGGGAATTGACTTTTTGAGTAAAATGTCCAAACAAAGGGGAGATCAGCGAAGCAGTTTAGAAAGTAATTTTTGTTATTTAGACGGTTTTGTCCTCACAAACAAAGATCACATCTATAAGCATAACAGAAACAGACCAAATTAACCTACGAGCCTCGTCGAACGGTGCCGAATACCTGTCATCGTCTCTGTGAGCGTCATACTTCGTGGCTATGTCTCCATTTAACAATCGATCTTGGTAGTCAAGTTGAGCACTTGAATAGAATCGATTCGGATCTAAGTTATCATTTCGATGGGTATATGGGTGTTCTTCAGACATGGCTTCTTATGTGTTTCGTGAACGAATTGCGAATCTATACGGAAACCATCAGATTTGAATATCAGAATCGTGGTTTTGACTTGAAAGAAAAGCTGAACAACCCACCGAGAAATTAATTCGTAGTCGCGTGACCTAACAAATTGACCTTGAAAGGGATGTATGAATCGCTGTAGTCTAGAACCAGTATCAAAGAGTCGAAGTTGACCAGAGACGAAAAGAGAGGGACTGAATCGATAATGTCGGCCGGATGCTGATTGAGAACCCAATCATGTTCTTCAAAAAAGTTGGAATGATATGGATTCAAAAGAAAAAGCTATCGTGATGATCCGAACGCGAAACGATGGATGAATTGGACAACTCAAGAAAAGTAGACAATAATATCCAAACTACGGGAGCGTAACCGTATCAGTCTTTTTCTGAGACTAACTCGCTCTGAGACTATCCTGAGACAAACAAAAAAGTAAACCGGATGGTGGCTTTTTGTACACTGTCTGTACAGGCTGGTGGCAACTGGTACATATGTATGAAGACTTGAACAAATTCATCATTAAGACTTCAAAGAAGCTGTTAACACTTCGATAACCTCATCAAGAATCAAGAACCTTTGTCGAGTCATCCATGTGCACCTTATATCTATACCTTCAGACTCACTCCAATCCCCCTGAAACATTGTCAAGGGGGTTCTATCGCTACAACCACTTACATATCAAAGTATTGATAATGAAGCAACTTACAAAACAACAAAATGTTATTGGAACAAGCTACTTTGAATGAAAGTAGCAAGCAAAACCGATACAAGAAAAACAATGCATTGTCATCGGAGCGAGATACTTTGATGTAAGAGGTTTCTATCTGTTGCGTTGTCTTGATTTCTTCAAAAACGACTCAGTCGCCATCTTTTCAAACTGTCTCTTTGTATGTATAATCTTCACGAAAAGGACTCGATATCACTTCTTTTCAACCAACCTAAAATGCTTCCAACTTCTGCTTTTCAAGACATCTCATTTTGCATTTTATCAACTCGATCGTCTTTTGTATGTATTATTTTTGACCAATGAAATTGACCAATGGATGTCTAGATGTTCTGTAGTTCGTGGAAGGCTTATAAAGAGAAGGAAGCGCCATGCGAAAAAAAACGCGCCACACAGACCGGGATTGAACTATACCTGTATGTCTCACTGCTTCTCTCAGGTAGTCTCAGAGAAAGACTGATACCGCATCTCTCCCCAAACTACCGAAGTCGAAGAACACTTTAATTCTTGACGATATCAACTCTTCGCGTGTCTTCGAACCAATCATCTGATCCATTCTCACTAATTGACACCACACTCCCGCAATGGTCTCTCACCTCAAGTTGTAATATGACCCTCACTCATGCAAGGGAAATGCTAATGCAACCGGCATAACTACTTAAACCAATGACTGTTTCTTGACCGCGAAAGATTACATTCAAAATGTCAAATATTTAGCACAGAGGAACTACCACTTCATCCATTCGTGTCCAAACCAAGTCACATTCTAGCAACATAGCCAAGCTGTACAAGTCTCATGCCAGAACTATTACAGACATTAAGATTGTAAAAGAAAAAAGAAAGAAACTCAACTCATTCAAAACAGAAACCTACAAAACCACAATCACTCAACATATTGCACACTCCTTTTTTCTATTTTCCATTCCAAAAACAAATTTTATCATCCTTGATAATAAGATAAGATAATGTAAAATCAATTCTGATCAGGTTGTTCGGGTTGTTCGGGTTTAACCCATGGATGACGTTGAAGAAATTTGATCAATTCAGGATCTTGAGGATCTAGATCATGTAGTGGGTCTCTCACACCAGGTGGAAGTGGTAGTGTACACTTTGCCCAATGACGATGATCAAAGATACGAACATCAGGCTGAAGTGCCATTTGAAGAAAGTACCTGTTCAAATGAATAGGAGCCCAGGCGAGTCATTAGCTTTGCTACGTAATTGAAAGGGGTGTTGAGCCAAACAAACCTTGTCAAAAACACAAGCTGGCGGTCATGTTTGTTTTCTCGGGCATACTTGAAAGGCGATATCTTGACCCCTGAAGTCGGGTTGAGTACTATGAAGCCCCAAAGATAAACATTTGAATAAGTATGTGGATTGTATAGACTGGGGAAAAACGTAACCGACCAAAATTCCGACTCAAATCATCAAGGTGAAGAGTATTCGTTGCATTGTATTCGGGTATCGCCCGCCAAATCAATTCCAGAGCCTTGACCTACAAGTAATTATAAAGTATTAAGACCGTAGAAAGGTGGCAAGATCGAAGGAGCAATGCTAACTTCATGACGTGCAACTTTGCCATGCCTGATGGACGTGACCTCGAACATTGGCCCGCGATCGAGAACTGTGAGATTCATCTAGACTTCAGCAAGAGATAAGATAAAAGATAAGATGTGTAATTACCGAATTGGATCAAGTACTTGTCGATGTATTTACCGCCCACCATTTGTAGCTCGACTAGTTTACTCTCTAGCCAACGCCAACTTGTTGCTGACCATATGCATATCTGAAAGGATGGCATTAGTAAGGTGGATTAGACGAGCACCACATGAAAAAAGATGCCTACATCATAATATGGCCATAACGCAGTCAAGAATTCATGTAAATAGGGCCGAGTCATATCTAATGCATGTACCGAAAAGTCGCTATACGCTTTGGAGTCCATGAGAGTATACTGACGGAGGTGTGAGAAGGGAACCGTAAATCAGTCCCAATGAGATTAATGAATTGAATTGGATCAGAATCCATACATCAAGATCTAGAACCAGCAGCTTCTTTCCAGGGCGAGGACGGTTCTACACAAAAGTCGTTGCAAAGTCAAAATCTTAGATGGAAATCCAGGATTTTATAGATGGCGTCGTGCAGACCATGATATTCAACTCTCTGAATTAAAGTGGTATACAATGTAAAGTAAATCAGTTAACCATGTAGAAACACTACAAAGGCACTGCTGGTAAACAAAAACTCACAACGTCGAAGAGAGCTCTTGCAGCTTGGCTTGAACTTGAGGGAGATATAAGACGCAATCGTTGGCCGAGACCGGATGATGGGCCTGATCGTTGGTAGCCTAATCACAAGCTCCTTATGAATCAGTGCTTTGAACAGTATGAGGAGCCGAATACCAAGGAAGACGTACCTTTGTGCCATCTTGAGAGCGCAGGATGGTATTCTCTTCAGGTGTCCCCAATAATGTGAAGTGAGCACCTCGCTGATCCGGGGGTAAAGGGTCATCGGGAGGCATTGAGCTTGATTTTTGGTAAATTGAAGTAAGAAGTGGATGGTTCGGAAGAAGTGGTCGGAATGACAGTTCAAATCAGAAACTTACCTTCATTTTGAATTCAATTGTGGATAACAGTACATCGTCCAAGGGAAGTTTTCCAGGTACTAATCCTAATATCTTTTGTCTCTCTGGAGTAACGGCCGTTAATGAATATATCATAACCTTCAGGTCTCCGATCGTTTCTGTCTTGTCTATCTGTAATTCAAGCTGATAAGATAAGATAAAGGTCCTTAGTTCAGTTTCGAATTGGCCTATCCTTAAAGTACTCTACATGACATTGAATTGATTCCTCGCTCACATTATCATTCCTCCAAGAAAACACCAGATTGAGAGCCATGCAAGGCTCGGTCTTCTCACTCTCCATCGCAGATCGCTCATCGTGATATTCCGCAAGGCCACTCCCGCTTGCTACTGGTGGTCCCTGATTTGCACCACTGAAGCTAGTATCACCCTGCTCTGGGATGAAACCGATCGGCGTCTCCCGTTCTGCGTCTCCAGAGGTTTGGGTTACAAGAACTGCTGAGCTACTGCTTGCCTTTGTGGATTCATCATCCAACTTGGGCCGTTTACTGATTTGGTCTTCTGAGCCACTCTTATATTTATCGGAAGTAGATTCGATGTCCAGACAGGTTGGCAAAGGGGATTCGTTTGTTTCTGGCATAGCATTATGCGTCCACAACCACAGCTAGTAGTATTAGCAATAGGATCATTCAGTCCACAGTAAACAAAAAGTACACGTGAGTCCGATAAGACAGCATACAGCACAGGTTAGAAAGAGATCATATCTGAAATCGAAACATGATAGAACTTACCTGCTCACTCAATGGCCAATTAGGATTATGTAATTGAGTCAACGAGAAATCCAAGGAGGCGACTTGGTGGGAATGTATCCGGAGCAGCACTGTACCGTAGTCATGCAAGCCACGCGACAAGACCGACCCGAGGCAGAAAGACTATCCGTAAAGAGTCGAGTATGCAGGCTGGAAATATTGCAGGATCGAAAGATGGGATCACATTGACATGAGACCAAAAGCGCCGCGGAGATGTCAGCCTAGGTGAGTTATGCCACCAGAACCGCTGATAAGTATGTAAGAACTAAAATACCCTGGGGAAAAACCGCGACATTTCATTCTTGGAGCACAGCACGCGACATTTTGAATTTGCAAAAGACGTGTCAGGGCAAGGATGTAAATTCATTGATGTCTAAAATTGCCAGCCAAAGGTTTGTCTATTCTGACCGCAGATCTGTTAAATGTTCTTCCTTCAATTACTTCAGTACTCTATCAGCCCTCCCTCAACTTTTATATCATTGTGCACACTTTCCAAGCGTGTCATGGGGAGCTGAATGTGTTAAGATGTTTGTAATTGGGATCAATAATCACTCAATGACTCTACTTGACAGGTTATATACTCCGTTGTAAAACATGCTTGATATGAATTCTTGTGACGAGTTATATGCCTGGGGAGGCCATGCTTATACACCAATATGACACACACAAAAAGCCCCTATGTGCATGCTGGCTATATGAGTACATGGCCAAATCAAGCTAGTTCATGTGATTGTCATTATTTTTCCGTATCAAACTCAATACCCATGTTTCTTTATAATCTCATTTTCAATCTCCCAATCACATATTAGTGTTTCTGTGCAAGGCCAGCGGCTGTTGTGCTTTCTAATCAGATCACAATCCTGAAGCCACCATTCAATTCCCAGGGCTGTAGATGGTCACACTTTTTCCGATGCATCCTGCGAACTTGATTTTGCATCACAAAATATATATGTATGTACATGTGTGTGAAGAGTTTTTATAACACGAGAAAACCAAGACTTTCATGACATAAACATGCTCAGGATTGAGGACCATAAACGAGAAGAGGATAGAAAAATGTAGTTTGTGATCTAGGACTCAGAATCATGTTGTGATGAGACCTGCCTTTGACATATTCATCGAAGTCATATCAAAGCATGAACTCACCTCCAATATTCATTCTGTTAAATAGGTACTTTGGATCAAGGAAAATTGATGATTTATTTTTAAATTTTCTTGGGTAACAATGAAATAATTGTGACAAACTAAATACAATTTTATATGGCTACATATTGCTGTTGTTAATTTGTCGCGCAGTTGATTCCACTGGCTTGGTACAGTCGGAACAGGCTATAAAGGTACGGACGACAGACGATGCGATCAATATATGGATCATAAATCATGAGAAAGGAAGATGACTTACTGAGGTAAGGTGGATCGGTGGCTTTGAAAGGACAAACATAGACTTGTCCGCCCGGGTTCATACATCCTATGGAATTGGGAAACCATCAACAGTTCAAGAAACGAAAACTGTCAAGCCTGTCTGAATGATGAACACTAAAAGAAGGATGACTAACCATATGAAGGAACAGGTTGAGTATTGTATTGGGCACATTTTTGGTCACTTATACCAGAACCAGCGACGCCATTGTGCAAACAACCTGACATTGATAAGTGTGGCTGACCTATGACAATATTTGATGTGAGTTTAAAAGATCATTGAAGAAATGAGACCTTCAAAGATGATGCAACTTACCGTCTTTTTTGCATTTGGCAGTTGGGCACTTCCACGGCTTGAATTCCTTATCAGAGCACACTTTGGGAAAGAAAGGAAGCAATGAGACATGGAGGAAGGATGTTTGGCAAAAGAAAGAAGTTGATCCATTCTACTTACTTGCGGTGGCTGGGTCGCTGTTTAAATTAAATCCGCCTAAACACTTTACTTCTGTAGCCTGCGTGAAAGAACATTGTGCGAGGAGTATAGCGATGAAGATAAAAACGACCTGGCGAGGATATTGAGCTAATGACATGGTGGTATATGCAGATGTAGATACAAGGGATAATGACGACACAATGATTGCGACTTAACGGCCTCTCACACAAGGAATATAAAGGGTGAGGAGAGCACTGGGTAAGACCTGATAGCAGGGTCCATTCATTGGATTCGGAACTGAAACATTGGGGATTGGGCGGAGCCTGATGCTTGACAATTAATCCTCAAATCAGCTCTTTTCGCGACGTGGCACAAACTCCCTGGATTCCTAGACAAGGCAAAAGTCAACCTGAAAAGGGTAAAGAATCAGAAGGAATCCGACAC
Organism: Melampsora larici-populina 98AG31; assembly: GCF_000204055.1. Lineage (NCBI taxonomy): Eukaryota > Fungi > Basidiomycota > Pucciniomycetes > Pucciniales > Melampsoraceae > Melampsora > Melampsora laricis-populina. The sequence goes on along the minus strand of NW_006768860.1, from coordinate 81,502 downwards.
GGTCAAGGGTTTTATGGATTGTTAACGGAGGGGACTACGCTTTTTGCCTCCTGCAGCCACTTTTATTCACCTTTCCGGCTTTTAAATTGACCTTCAGCACACTTGATTCTGATCCTCTGGAGGAGCATGAAAACCTTTTCTTGTGATATACTCATCATGTTTGGTTTGTACAGAAGATTTTTCGGAAGTGAAACTTAAATTTTTCAAGAACAATATGCCAACGGAGCACTGTTGAAAGGATGGTTTATGGAGTTGCTTTGTGTGACTCATTGGGAGGTGATGCTTGAAACACATGCTTCATTGACTGATGTTCAGCTTCTAAGGTCTTGTTTATATGTTGATGAAATTGTCTTTCTTGCAGGGCTTGAAACATAAGAACTGAATGTTCTTTATCAAACATAGGAGAGTGTTTCTCAACTCTTTGCCATTATATGGTGGGTAGGATAGAAACTTTGTTGATGGAAACATCAACTTGGGGGCAAGAGCAAAACTCAGATATGAGGTCAGGATGACATTTAAATCTTTCAAAACTTTCTAAATGCAGTCAAAAGTTGCTGGCAGAAGGAGCTTATCAAGGTTTTCTTACAATTGCTCCAGATTACAGGGCAGCAAAGACGGCTCTGAAGAGATGCAAAAGACGGGGCTTAATGAAATAGAGGGGCATCCATATTTCAATCAGTATGTTTTGGGGTTTATATCTCAACTTGAACTGAAATTTTCACTTGGGTTCACCATTGACTTAAACATGCTGAAGCCTAACAGACCCTTTGTGTTTTCCAAGTGTAAAAATTGGCTTGTGTGAGAAACTGCCTCCTCTTGGATCATCACATAACCAAATCAATTTTTTCCCTACACAATGGACATTCTAATGCCTTGGTAGGATTCATTTTTTTCATTTTCTGTTTTTTGGTTGACCGCATATGTATGACATCAGAACAAAGTTCACACTGTGCAGTTTTTGATCAAAAAACAAAACCTACCCGTAGACACTTGCTGTGAAATTTGTGGTTTGCCCCATGATCCAGATCAACAACATCAAGACCATCTTCAACAGACTTCTGGGAATCAACATTATTTCCAATACCCTCGAGGCAGATTGTGCATATATCACCTGTACTTGGGTCCTCTGTAATTTCAGGTCTCCTGAATTTAAATTTTAAAGGCTCCCCTACAGAATAGAGATAAAACTATGAGTCCTTTGCAAGATGTGCATACACAGTTGGTACTTTCAAATCAATCATTTTTTAGTCCAAGGGAGCAAGAACTTACCACACCACTTTACATTTTTACAAAGGTATGATTGGGCACCATTGATATGATAGAAAACACGGTACAGTATCTTTATAATTTGATCTTCTTCAATGGGAATTTCTTTGGATCTAACTGAACGAAGTGAATCATCTACCAGAGCTTCAATCAAATCTTCAACGTTTTGCCATGTGGCCTTCTCTAACTTTATGAAGGGGTGAATCAGTTCTTCAAATTGTGTAGAACTGTGCTTTATCCAGAGCTCTTCGAGGTCTCTGATCAATCCTACATCGTCAGATATCCTCCGAAAGCATTGGAATTTTTGCCCAAAGGAAAGATCTTGTTCTTGTAAGTGTTCTACTATCTCTTTTGCTCTTGGAGAAACATTTGGATATCCATGGAGTACCGTATATGCAAGGTCCTTGTCTAATTTGGATGAGTGTGGTTCTATGAAATTTTTGTAACATCTCTGCAACAAATTTTCCAGCTTGCTGTGTGGCATGGGGCAGCTTTCCTGTATCAATTCATCATGAGTCTCAATCATGAAGTTGGATAATTTGGAGTCTGGGTTCTCAGCATATTGCTTGATCCAATCGATCATTTTGATTCTTGAATCAGCCTCTGCCAATGCTTCAATGACAAACATAATTTGTTATCTTTCAATATTATAAACCAAAGAATCTCATGATATATGACTTACATATATCAATGTCCACAAGTTCAATGCTTACATCAGAACTCCAAAGAGCTTGACTGGCACCTATGAGATCCAAACCTACAATTTGATGAGCAAGAATTCGCGACAAGTTATTTACATTCATTAAACATTCATATAGCTTTGGTACCATGAGATACCTTTTGTCAGATGAAGGTACAGCGCAGCTCGGCTTGACTTTCTTTGCTCTACATCAGTATTCAATGGTTCCAGTGACCCATGGGGTAGATATTCTTGAAGATGTTTCAAGATCGCCAGTATCCAGACTGTATCCTTCATGAGAAATGGGTGATATTCAAGGTGGTTCACCGCACATGAGATTGTGCGGTCAAAACCTTCATTCTTATCAAACACATGGCTGCAAAATTTCCCTTTAGACCATGGTGTGGACTTCTTTATGTGGGATTTCAAGTACTGTACAGACTGTAAGAGCTCAGATAGGTAAGACTGATTTGGGTTTGTCTTGTTCAAGGACAGTAGCTTCTTGAATTGCTTTGTGTCAGCTTTTTCAGTACAGAAATCTTCAGTCAATACAATCTCATTAGACCTCTTTTTGAGGTGATTGATTATTGGTTCATGGACTGCAATCTCTTTGAGTGATTTGAACGCTTGTTTACGATACCTATTATTCGAAAGATACGAGTAATGAGCTGAGCAGGTGAATATGAAGAATGTGAAGAGGATTTGGAACCGCATGACTGATTAATGATGACATTCAATGAAAACTTTCTGGGGCGATTGTGACAAATATAAATATATGGGATTAAGATTTTTGATGGTAGTTTGATCGTCTTTCAAATGTTACAAGTTTTATCTCATATATGCATTGAAACCTAATTTTAATCCTTCTCTTGAAAGCCTGTCTATGAATATTCATATGTACTCAATCCAACACCAGAGATCTGATGTTACACTTGTTTTATATGGCTCCTGAATACCAAACAGGAGAGCACAATTTGATTAAATCAGATTGTATGGATAAGCTTGATCAATGATAGACGTAGGCCATTGGTTTAGGTCTTTGAGTATATAGGGAAAGCTGACCTCGGGTGCTCACCGGGCGCTTCGGGTTGGTTTTGAGCTTGGGTAGCTTGACCATCGTCCAGACTTATATGGTGCGTTAGCCCTATATGGGATTTTGACCCAAGACAAAAAGAGTGAACTGCAAGGTTAGGCTAAGATAGCAAGAGAAGCGCCAACATTGGGGTCCCACATAAGACAATCAGTACACCAAGGCTGGCTGTGGCCCGTGAGTCACAAGCTTGAGAGGGAGGAGTATTGCAGGATGTGGTTCGTCTGTCAAGAGGGCCTCTTGTTGTAGAAATTCCCAGCTGACAATTTAGATGTCGATGAACGAAAAACACGGTGACAGTAACCTTGAAATCAGCAAACATGAATGAAAGCGGGATACTTGATGATTGGAAGTGTCCTTTCAGGTCCTTTCACATGTTTCATGGAGAGCGATTTTGTTACAGTTTTTGGTAAGTAATAAATTAGGCAGAAGGCTATATATAACATCATCCTTACGAACAGTAAGATTTCAAGGTACTTATATCACCTCTTGGAAGCCGCGAGGAGATTGATGGGATACTGGAATTTTGCAGGATATTGTCTGGCACCACATCTAGACCTTTTGGATTATTCTTGAGGAGAGAGTCTCCCTATAGGTTAATTGTTACTGATGTCAGCTGAGATGTGACCCGTGATATACAAGGGGGTGGGAGATTTTTCCACCCTTTTCTTTCCACCCGTTTTGTGGTGTAAAAACCCAAGGGGTGGAAAATTGCATACCCTGGGGGGTCATATGCAATTTTCCTATGCAATTTTCCACCTTTTTTCCATTTTTTCTTGCAAGTGGAAAACACAAGGTGGAAAAACTAGGGTGGAAAATTGGATCTCAAAGCCACCAATATCAAATTTTCCACCCAGATTCTTTCCACCAGATAGTGAGTGTCAAAATATTTGTGCGTAAAATTCCATATGAGCCACCTCAGATTGAATTTTACACCCATTTGTTTCCACCAATTTCAAAAATTACACCTTTGCTTTACACCCAAAGAGAAAAGCTGAGTGTACAGTTGAACTTTCATGGTTGATAATCCATTTCAAAGGACAGGTTGCTCTCAACTTGTTGATGCTTTTTCAAAAGCACAAGGTGCTTTTCCTTGAAGCACTATATAATGGGTTACAAGATTTCTACACTCAATAATAAGGGGGCTCAAGTCAAAATTTTTGCGGCCTTTTCTTAAAAAATTGGGGAAAGTTTTTTATGGTACCGTGCTGTAAAAACTTTTCCCAACTCGTAAAAAAGGGCCGTAAAAATTTCTTTTGGATCTCCTTCTGAGCAGCAGATTTACGCAAATTTGCGTAAATTGCTGCTCAAAAAAATTTGGGAAAAGTTTTTTACCATAAAAGTAGCAAAATATTTTGACTTGAGCCCCCCTAATGAGTGTAAAGAGACATGAGTGTAAATGCATTTTTACACTCAATCCGGCCAAATTCCTGGAGTGCAAAGATTTTGTATGTAAATGGTTGTGTGTAAAAGTGTAGAGTGGCTCCATCTACCTACAATTTTACACTCATTATTTTTACACTTGATATGTAGTGTAAAAAAATACAGTGTAAAAATTGCTATAGACCCTAAATGTCTAATTTTACACTCAATATGGAGTGTAAAGTTGAGGAGTGCAAATAAGGGGGCTCAAGTCAAAATATTTGCCGCCTTTTCTTAAAAAATCGGGGAAAGTTTTTTACGGTACCGTGCTGTAAAAACTTTTCCCAATTCATAAAAAAGGACCAAAAAAATTCTTTCGGATCTGCTTCTGAGCAGTAAATTTACGCAAATTTGCTGCTTAAAAAAATTTGGGATGTCGTATAACATTTCCCAATTTCATAAAATTTTGCGTAAATTTTATGAAATTGGGAAAAGTTTTTTACCATAAAAGTTGTAGATTTTTTTGACTTGAGCCCCCCTAATATGTAAGCACATGTGCCATGCTTATAATTTTACACTCATCAAAGCAACTTTGTGACACCGTGTCCGTGTAGGGTTTGCTCGTCAACAAGTGCACACCGACTCCCTTTGAGGCAGAAAGGGAAGTCATGCGCGCTTGTTGACAAGCAAAACACTACCCGGACACGGTGCACATGACTTAGCAAAAAACTGCATGTATCTGCAATTTATCTCAAAGTCTCTCAAATGTGTCTGTCTCCTCACACATATTTGGAATTGGTCTCAAATTCTCTCAAATGTGTTTGTCTCCTCAGTGCAAGGAAGGTATTTATCCACTGCAGGTATTTAAGTATATAAGTCATTGTTGCAATACTTTTGCGTTTGTAAACAACTGTTATCTAATTGATGATTGTCTAATTACTTGTTCAATAAGTCCACTTATTGACAATAGCTATTGTGCTTTTCCCTTTGGGTGTAAAAGGAAGGTGTAATTTTCTACGTTGGTGGAAACAAATAGGTGTAAAATTCAATCTGAGGTGGCTCATATGGAATTTTACACACCAAAAATTTTACACTCATTATCTGGTGGAAAGAATCTGAGTGTAAAATTCAATATTTCTGGGCTCAGGATGCAATTTTCCACCCTAGTTTTTCCACCTCTTGTTTTTGGAAAAAAGGTGGAAAATTGCATATGACCCCTCAGGGTATGCAATTTTCCACTCGCCAGTTTTTTACACCACAAAACGGGTGGAAAGAAAAGGGTGGAAAAATACAGGTCCCCATATACAAGTCACCTTTACGCTAGATGGTCTGAGGATGCGCCCCGCAGAGGCAGGAAAGGGGAAATATGGATATAGTTCCGTGACTCAAGTGCTCTTTTTAGGGAACCATACCCTAGAGGTGCGCTTCACTTCCTGAATAGAGGGTGGGTGCTAACAAAACTTTGACTTCAGATGACAAGTCAAGTTTTCCGGTTCCAGAGCAAACTCCTCATTTTTTCCGATTCTCTACTTGAGATCAAGTGACGATTACTCAAAGGGAGGGAAATACCTAAATTTAAGTTAGAATATTTCCTATTGCTTTGAAAATTGAAATGTAGAGGATGTTAGAGCGCAAGCTCAGCATCTGGGATCCAACCACGAACAAGGATAGATTACGCATACCTGTTAGAGCGCAAGCTCAGCATCTGGGATCCAACCACGAACAAGGATGTGGAAGGAGCCGGGAGCTGGAGCTAGACAGGTTATATACAAAGCTGGACTAGGTCTACTGTGCCGCAGTCGTGTACATACGCTGGGCAGACCTCGGGCCATAACACTCCCCCCCACGACAAGGCACAGTACCCCATAGAAACAGAAACAGAGAGAGAAGTAAAAACAAAAAAAAAAAAATCATCACATATATGTGGAAAAGTCAAGATAAGATAACAAAAATAAAAGATCATCGCCGAGTCAAACAAAATGCGGAAAAGAAACTTGGAATACTAGAGAAATTCTCCCCCCTTCACATAATCAATAAGCACCATGTGGTAAATCTGCTTCCAAAATAAAACAAGAACAGAAAATATAAGAGAAAAGATATCAATACTCAAGCACATCAAGATAATCAAATATCTTTCCATCTTTTGTACGTCTAAACATGAATTCACCCTCATGTGAATAACAAATCACATCTTGATTTTGAATATGTTGACCATATTCCTTCCCAAAAAGGATACCCTGCTCATCTACTTGAAGGAGGTCGTACATATGATGACAAAAGAGAAGTTGATGAACAAGACCAAGAAGGTGGTCATAATTGGTTTCACTCGGTGTATGCATGTCTTGTTGCAGTGAAGGAGAATGATTTGAAGAATGATGATGATCTTCAATCCATCCATTTGGAGCGTAAAAGCCAAAGTTGTCAGTGACATCATATTTGCGGCAGTGTTGTTCAGATGAATTATTATCAGTACTATGTCTCTTCTTCTTGTTCTTCTTTTTCTTCTTCTTCTTGTTCATCAAAGGCGAAGGTATGTCGGTTGAGGATGCGACAGGGTGAGCAATATGATAAGGCTGTGGTGATGAGAGCATATCCAAATTTGATCCAAGGTGAATATCAGAGATAAAAACTTGCAGAGGGTGATTGGTTTCTGATTGTATTGAGACAAGATCATCAAGAACGGGATCGGTTGTAGCATCAGGGTCTGGGTGAACGTCAGCAGCGTGTCCGTGATTTCCCGCTTTAGTATCACCGAGATCAACTGATCGATCAACAGCAAACATAGGGACAGATTTCATCAGGCTTGCAACCGGTAGTCGTAATTGGTCATTTAGAGCTACAATTTTGGTTGTATCGAGTTCTTGATCAACATCATCCGCAAGTCCTTTCTCTACATTGAGCACTAAATCCACAGTTCGGTTTTGATCGATGTCAGTGATGGTGTCTTGATTGATATCACCAGTAGTTAGACAACCAACAGCAGAGTATAACGCGTGATCATTCGCAGCGCTCAATATTAGATCCTCAATGACAGGATTCACATTTGGAACTATCGCCAGTTCAATCGCGTTCAGGATCGGGTCGATCTTGGTGGCAGACGCTAGATTCGAAGGGACACGCGGTGGTGAAACAACAGCAGTGTGTTCT
>NW_006768860.1:1503-73743 GCF_000204055.1 Melampsora larici-populina 98AG31 | reverse complement strand
AGGAGCTGGACCGACGGTGGTGGGAACAAGCAAGTCAATAGCAGCATTAGGGATATCTATGGCTGTTAATGATATACTAGCACTCAATACTTCGGTTTCTGAGGCCGATACAGGCAATCTTGAGTCATTCGAGATGATTGCATTGAGGTCTATAAGCAAATCACGAGTATTTTTGATATTATGAGAGTCAGCCGGTGGAAATGGCTGTTGCGCAGCTCGTTTGGGTCTTGAGTTGAGAACAGGTTGCTGGTCGATTGGACATTCGACTCGGATCAGGTCAACCGCGGTGCTTGCGGAAGTCATTGATCGAGATTTGATGCTGTTCTGTGATAATGGTTCATCAGATTGATGATTTGATAAAGCATATTGGACTAGTTTATTTGGCCCTGCTTGCGTGCGTGATTGAGTGGTACAAGGAGGTATAGAGCTTGATCTCGGCATTTTTGATGTATGTCGCGTTGAGTCGAATGGTGGAGCTGAGACCGGCCGCAGTGGGGCATTTGTGATCAATGTAGCGATTGAAGCCGAGGGTGTAACACCTGAAGCTGGAAGGTGAGTGATGGGATCAGGAGGCGTGAGGTTTTGTAATCGCCAAGCTGTTGAGCGAGTTGTTGGCTTCCGGCGGCGAGCAAAGTGTTGTGGGGTAGGCTTGGAGAAGCATGAATGATGTGCGTGGAAATGGAGATGCGGAGCAAATTGAGATGTTAAGAGCTGGATGTTGGAAGAAAATGTGGCGAGTCGATGGAGAGCTTGCAGAAGGGCAGGTGGCAGTGTCTGGGTATTCGGGGTAGATAGAGGAAATGTGGTGGTGGGAAGTTGATAAGGAAGTTGATAAGTCATCTTTGGAATTAATAAAACAAATCTTCAAAAGGTATTGAGTGGTGATAAATCAAACTGGTAGTCCTCAGCTTAACACGCTGGCATCAAGAGGTTGGAACTAAAACTAAAGGTAGGAGCGGATTATAGTAATATAAACTTCATCAACCGATAAACTGTTTGATCAATAAATCTTGATATAACTTTGGACGCTTGAAATAGCTATCAAATGGCGATCTTGTATTTGTAAATCAACAGTAAAACCTTTAAAAACACTATATCTTCTTCTTATTTTGTAAAAAAATGAAACTTCGATAACACTCAATCTTCTGAATCTTTTAAAACTGGTAAACTTCTGTTTGTTATGAAACTGAGCCGATGTTGTTGTCGGAATCTTTATTTCTGCTCGGTGATGGATTAGAACACCTGGTACGTATCGATCGCTCAAAAAATTTCAACCAAAATCTTTGACATCCACAGCTGGTATCACCGACTGGGACTCATAACCTGTTAGAGCGCAAGCTCAGCATCTGGGATCCAACCACGAACAAGGATAGATTACGCATACCTGTTAGAGCGCAAGCTCAGCATCTGGGATCCAACCACGAACAAGGATGTGGAAGGAGCCGGGAGCTGGAGCTAGACAGGTTATATACAAAGCTGGACTAGGTCTACTGTGCCGCAGTCGTGTACATACGCTGGGCAGACCTCGGGCCATAACAGAGGATAGATAGATTTTTTTGATCCATTTCCAATATAACTGCAAATAAATGTTAGATAATCATATACACATGGTATCCGTTTTACAAAGGTATGATGATCTGAAATAATTTTGCAATAGCTATCACAGTACAAGGTATACAAGAAAATGCAAAGATAAATAAATGTGAGGTCCTGCCCAGTAAGCCTGCAACGTCTTCAGTCAATTTACCGTGTTATCACAGTTAGATTTATATGAACAGACAATAAATATTGTTTGACTGATTCAACTAGTAGGGTTTGACGGAAGTTTCTTCACGCCTTATCCTACACTGGCACACTATTTTGATCTGAACTTGTCAAGCTGAACCACATCAGAAAATTAACTTTAGTTTGAGCCCAACATAGAATTTTGTTTACTCAAATGAACTCACAAATCCCAAATTACACCACCCTCCAGAGTCCCTGTTATGAGCTCTTTCCGTGTTGGCTTCATTGACAAGAAAACCTATGAGGCGCGTCACGTAAAAGCTATATTAGTCAAGGCGTTCTTTTGGGTTTCATTAATCCCAAAAGGACTTCTTACCTGTTTTGATAGAAATATCTGGTTACAAGCTATACTTGGATCTTTTATTTCAAAACTACAACCATCCATCAGTCTTGCAATGATAAATGGAGACCCAGGTCGCGCTACTTTTCTGTAACATATCCAAATTTAAAACGAGGTTAAGTAAATCCTTGCGTGAAAAAAATAGCATTTAAAACTTACATTCTTTTTCCACAGTTTCCAGTTATTGCGCTAGATTGGTGATAGAGAAAGTGATGCAATCGTGTTAAATTTTTGTTCCATCACATATTTTTCTTCATGTCTTGAACGAAAAAAAACAATGACTAACGTGTTCAACCATCCGCTTTTTGATGCATCAGCTCCCGTTTCATCAGATCCACTCCACAAGCACACGGCGTAATCGGCTTCGCCATCGTACTCTCCACAAATACCTTTTGAATAAGAGTGAATAGGTGGTGAGATAAGCTCTGGATAAGGCTCAGGGTTAAGCGCTTGGAGTGGTTGCGGAGATGATGAATCGAGTCCCATAGCTGGGTTTGATGCATCGGATGAAATCAATGATGGTGATATCTGACGCTACGGGTTTCCATCCAAGTTTAGTATTGTAAAACAACCTTTCGAAAGCTGACATGATGGGTAATTGGGGTTAGAAAGGCAGAAAAAATCACTCACCCGAATCAAAGTGCTCGCTGGAGTTGCAGACACCGAATCAATCGAGCTTGAAATGCTGTCTTTGTTTTCTGACTCGGAAGGGGGCTTTGGCGAATCGGAGTACTGATTTGATTCTTCTACTTTGCCCTGATTATCGCTACTCTCATTTACATTCTCACTTTTGGAAGCCTCTGTAGCGCCCTGCACCTGAGTGACATTCACCGACGCGTTTGAGTTACTTGACGCGTTCTCGGTTTGCGTATCTTTGTGCTCATCTGATCCATGATCCCCGACAGTGTTATCACCAATAGAACTTGAAGGTTGATATGCGCTGTTCCCCGAAGTAGAGTTCGATGTGATCGTACTGTTGATGGAGGAGGATTGTGAGTCTTGATTCGTGTTTGATCCATCGACTGTAGCGTTTGTAATGTTTGGTGATTGTGACTGGCTGGGTTTCTCTTTCTCCTTCTCCGAATGATCAGGTTCATCATCTGAAGAAACCGAGACATTGAGTGATTTGATTGGTTGAATTTCACCATTTTTCTCTAAGCCAAGAAATAATGGCCGATCGTGAGACTTGGTCGAGATACCCATCTGAGACATGTTGAGTGCTGCAAGCACTTCGTTTACAGAGTTCTCCATACTTAGCTTGTCTGTGTCTGATACTTTCTCTGCAGCGGAACTAGTCTCATAGGGTTTCTTGTGTTCATTTTTCTCGTCTTCTCCGTCGTCGTCTTCTTCATAGATGACAAGGCGTGTGTTGTTCACAAGATCGGGTGAAATTTCTTTGATCGAATCTAATTTGTTGGTTGATGTATCAGTATCCACAGACTCCACAACCTGGGGGTCAACGTCCTTGGATGGACTATCAGACAAGGGGCTTGAAAGATTACTAGATGCAGATAGATTTTTGTCATTGGTCACCGGGGTGTTCTGGCCTCCGTCCATAGTTTTCAATGTCTGTGATTGGATTGCCCCTGTAGTCTTTGACGTCCGTGTAGAAGAGATCTGAGAAAGTAAAGGTTGATTATTATCATCTGATTCATCAATGGTTTGAGCGTGAAGGTGATCAGTTGCATTGTAGCCTACATTTTCTGATCCCATCAATGCATTCTGCGTGTTATCCTGTAGAGGTTGATTCTTCTCAACAGTCCCGCCGGGATAAAGAAGGTCGAGAGGAATGCGTGAGAATCTGGCGATATCGTCTGTCTTCGCGGTTTTCGAGCTATCCTGTAAAGTCTGACTCTTCTTGACGGAATTGTCGGGATGAAGAAGGTCAAGAGGAATGCGTGAGAATCCTGTTACATCATTTGTCTTTAGACTGGGTACCCTCACGTTGGAGTAATTTGTATGGGTTCCATTGATCAATGAATTGCCTTCTTGATCACAAAGGCAGTCTGTCGAGTTACTAGAACTGGAGATCACCTTGCTCGTCTTAACTGTCCTGGAAGTATTGGCGGAAATGATGGAGTTTTGAGGTTTGACTGAGCCTTCATTGATGTTTGATTTAGACAAGTTATGTGCAATGGTGGACCCTAGCAATTGGGAGTTTGATTCGGTGTTGTAAGCTCGTGATGATGTATTCGAGGTAAGAGAAACTTCAGGGGAATATTCAATATTGGCTATCCAAAGGGAAGCTCCAAACTATTAGAGTAAGTAGATGTTATATTCAGATACTTTACTTTCCCAGTTTTCGAAAAAAATGGTAGAATGACTCACAAGTTGAACAGGTTCTTTGGCCGCAAATTTTGGGCCACAATTTGTAAGAGGACTTGAAGATACGCAGCCATTTGTTTTCATCAAGTAATTGAAGCAGCCAGTCGATTTATTTGTCGAGTTGATTGTCGAGTCACTTGATGATAACTGGCGGCGTCGCGAAATCGAGTGTGGGTTGTGCGAATGGCTACCAAACCAATGTATACGGCCTCGAGTGTTCAGCTTACGAGCGGACCTTGAAGAGGATGTATTTATCGAAAGAGAAGAAAAACATATCAAGCAAAACTTGACTAAAAACTGAGGCAAGAGCATGGCTGAGTCTATGCTTCAAGTGTAAAATAAACAGACGCCTGGAGTATCTAGCGATTGATTGAGTAAATGGAAAATTGCTAGCAAAAAACTTAAATTACGCCAGAGCACCAATGATATATCCGTCAAGGCAATCATAATAGCGGAGGATCGTCTTGTCCGATTCAGTGATCTGTTTATCTGGAAACAAGCTCTGATCCGTTTGCTAAGCCCGCCATTGCTAAGAGGATGCTGCAAATTCGGTCTTGAATTGTTCATCGCGTCCTTGCTGTGATGGGTAAAGCAATATCCGAGTATACTTGATCGATATCTCGTGAGAGCCAAGTTGCACCGTCGCTTGATCGAAGTCTAACAACCTGTGACTCGAATTCGCTCAGCAACGACGCGACTTCTTTCGAAGAATTTGTCGCGTTGTTGCCATCTTTCATGCATCCCGATCGTGCGTACTTTTTCTGGAGTCTCGAGTGCTGAAATCAGAGTAGTTCTTCAGATTCTGTCTCGCTTGCTGTGTGAAGCAACTCATGGGGTCTGAAATTATTTACACAGGTCTAAAGCTGCCCGACTTGAAATATTTGACCAAATTATGACATAACAAGGTCCCTCACCCCTCGTGAGGCCTGGCGAAGGACTTGGTTAAAATAAACCGATCAAGATCTGACTCTAATAGCGTAAATCACAACTTCAACAACTACCCTCCTGAGTCCTACACGCTTTAGTCATGTCTTTCTGTGGGCCACAAAAACAGCAAGTCTTGCTCAAGCCTAGCGGGTTCATCAGCGTTTCCGGAAATTAGATGTGTTGCACTTGTAAAATGTTGACTGGTTTCTTTGTAACACATCAGCCAGCTTCTCTGAATTCAAGCATGTCCCTCTCTCGGAAAGACGAGCAAGTCCAAGAGAGGCAGCATGTCTGAGCCTTGAGGTGACCAGGCTTGTCTGAGGCTTTCAGTTGCCCGAGCGACTTTCATGACAGAATATCATTCTTGTTCACCATGTATATCTCACTTGTAAGCAACAGAGCGAAGTAGACTCTTAGATCTATACCAAATCTCACAACATTCAGAAAGCATAATAAAATGAACAAAGATCAAATGTTTTCAAAGTGATCAAGACCGTGATCATAAAAAGAAACCATCATGGATGATTCAAATACACATCATGACTTGAAAAGTTAGAAACAATCTAATTTTGATCAGATCTACCACACCTCAAACTCCACCACACACTGATCATCAAAAAGAAACCGATCCGAAACCAAATCATATCCAACCAAATAAATCATTTACCCAGTCAAAAAGATACGTAAGAGAATCAAAGTAATAACTATCATTTCATGATCACAAACCTCAAACTAACCACTCAAATCCAATCACCAAGTATGTAATCATTTACCTTTTACCTTTCTTTCCACCTTTACCTCTACTAGTTTTCTTTGACGATCCTCCATTTTCATTTCCTTTAGGAATTTGTCTAGATCGATTTTTATTTTTAACACTTTTATACCAAAAAAAAACAAACTCAAGTTTAATCAGTACAACAGATACAGATGATCAACAAAATATTTTTGGGAAAAAAATCACTTACTTTGCATGTGTAAAGAAATTCTCGGCTTTCTTTTTATTTGTCTTCATACGAGGATCTTTGGTATGTTTTGTAGTTTCTTCTTCTGAATCGTAATCTGCATTGTTCGCTAAAAAGATTCCAAATGAGAATTCCATGAGATCCAAAGTTAGTTCAAATAATAGGATCAAATCGCTTTTAAATCTTACATACCTTTTCGTTTGCCTTTAGTATTGCTTGAAGTCTTTTGAGTCGGAGTGTCTGAATCAAGATTAAGATCTAGGTCTTCGTCCTCATCCTCATCATCCAAATCACTTTGCGAGCCAGCATCGACATCTTCACCTTCACCAGTCATCTCGATCTCGACTGTCGCCTCAGCAGGAAGAACAGAGGACTTCTTAGAAGATTTCACTTTTGAATTTGAAGCTCCTGCAGCATTAGCAACCAGATCTTCAAAACAAAGCTCCGAGTCACTATCTTCTTCATCCTCACTTCCAATTCCAGACCAAGCATCAACCTCTTCATCTTCTTCATCCTCATCTTCCATTTCAAGATCAGAATTATCTAAATCATTCTCAACCCGTTCTCCATCTTGATCCATATCGACGTCCGCATGTTCAAACTCGCCCACTTCATCAACATCAAGGAATTTATTAGATCGAACGATTTGATGTAATGGTTGAGCAACACCTTTCACATATCCAACTTTCTCTCCAGTTTCATCTATACGTGTTTTCTTCTTTGACTCAAGAACCTTTTCAGTCTCTTCATTCTTCATATCCTCTTGATCTATTGATTTAGTCCAAGGTTTCATACCAGGGATTTGAGTAGGTGGTGGAACATAAAATGGAATCTTTCCTCTAATCCAATCATTCAGTACAGAAGTAGCTACTGTACGTAAATCAGGTTCACCTCCTTTCAAAAGCTTTCCTGACTTTCTAGCTAGTTTAGTTAAGAAATCTTCTGAATCAATCCAATCTTCAACACCATAAGTTCGTTTCATATATTCAGGTCGAATTCTTTCAAGAAGAGCTGGAATATGATCCGAAGGTGATGATAGATGTTCGATTCTAACCACACCTTTCAATACTTTTGAAGCTTCTGAATCTTTAGATGAAGGAGGAACGATCCCAGGACAATCGATTAGATAAATCCTACGCATCAAGGTGATATATTGCCAAATCTTTGTTTCTCCCGGGATCGGTGCCACATTACAAACTTTCTTCTTTTTCAATGTATTGATGATCGATGATTTACCGACGTTAGGATACCCGATAAATCCAACTGAGATTTGTTTACGATCAGAGAAGAGGGATGAAAATTGTCGTAGTAATTGAATCAGGGAACCTTTTCCAAACGAGTTATTGATCGAAGCATGAAAAGCAACAACAGGGTGAGATTTCGACAAATATTTGACCCATCGAGCCTATTGACGCAGATGATAGAAGGTCAATGATAAATATTTGATAATTGTGAAGCTTTGGTCTCAAAAAAACAAGCATTCGAAACTATAGAGCAGAAAACTCACAGCAACCCATCCAGGGACCAAATCGACTTTGTTAAGGATATAAACCATCTTCTTACCACGCTTCTCCTTAGCCAAATAATTCTCCACACTCAAACATCTCGTTCCAAGCGGATCCCGTGCATCAAGAACATGTAGAATCACATCGGACGAATCAATCACCTTATAAAGTTCTGACCAAATTCGTTTAGAAGTCCCAGCACTTAAAATATAATCTACAGCTACATTATGAAGTTCATCATTCCCATCATCTATCTCTTCAAGTTGTTTCTCTGCACCCACAATAAATTCACCTAATCCATCCACCGGTGGTAGTTTTTCACCTGCAAGTGATTTGGATTTCTTATTCGCATTTAAATCTTCTGCTTCTTTTAAAAGTTCTTCAAATGTACCCGCTCCACTAAGTCTAGGTCGTTTTCGTCTTTGTTTAGGTCCAAAGGTTTGATCAAACGGTTCAGCCGTCACAAGATCGACTTTCATTCCTTTACCACCTTCAGCCGCTTTATCTGCATCTGATTGTAAAAGACTCATAGGTAATTTGTTTTGTTTTAAGATCACTGAATAAGGATCGGCTTGTTTTTCGGCAAGCGAAGTTCGAAAATGATCTAAAGCTTTTTGTGAAATCACTCTTGTATTACCAAACCAACGTCGATCAGGTTGGATTCGACCAGCTGGTGCATCAGATGATTGGAAAGCTGCTGCTTTTAGAATCGTTCCATCTCGATCTCTAATGGCTTTTCCTCCATCGATGGATAACATCTTGACTCGTTTAGCCTTTGAAGCATCACGATAGAAATTTTCACCTGATGAGAATAAAACTTGGTCAATAAATCTAATATTTCGACTCACGATGAAAAATGAGAAATGAAAAATAAATGAAAAAAGATAATACCTTTGACATGTTGTTTGATGGGACCTGGTTTAGAGATAGCTCTCAACTTTCTACTCGCACTAGATTTAGTCTTGGGTGGCATCTTGGAATGAGTCAAAGAGTGGTTTGGGATGGGTTGGGTTGGGTTTAGTTCGATTGATAAAATTGAGATTCGACTGAGTGAGTCTGTACATAGCAAGTGGCTTGCCTGTGGTATTTGCCCAGACAAAACTATGGCAGAAAGTACTTAAATACATACTACCCCTAACAGAAGCATATGTACAAATCCAATGCTGTCACATCGACCAATGCAGATGAGCACAAAGTTCCTTTGGACGTTAAACAAACAAAGTTTATCATGACTACTATCGCGGAACAAAGGATGATGAAGTTCCAACTGAGATTATTAGCTTGAGAGGTGAGTGAAGTAATGTTATATCAGTTTGAACAGATAGATTCCTAAACTGACTGCAAGTGTGTGGATCCGGGACTGGTATCACTTGAATGTATTGCTGCCAATAGACGTGAACCAGCAGCGATCCTCATCTCAAAACAACCTGAGGCAATATCATTTATCTCAAACTAGAACCTCAAGCCCTACAATAAATCGTTAATTGTACTTTTCTCGTATCAATATCTACATCGCCGGGCGAGTCCTATCAAAAGCGAAATGGTCAAACTGGCATTCGCGGAGAATGAACGCGTGTTGTGTTATCACGGACCTTTAATTTATGAAGCCAAGGTAAGTTGAACAGATTATGTTGGAAGATATCTCAAACTATCATCTTACGTCTTGAAATGATCCATCGTGTCTGAATTGGTTATCGATCTCAATCAGGTCCTCAAAGCAGAAGATTGGAAAGGTGATGGACCATCACACTCCAAAAAAGGTATACATTATTGGGTACATTACAAAGGATGGAAACAATCATGGGATGAATGGGTACCAGAAGATAGATTATTAAAATTAAATGAAGATAACTTAAGGAAACAAAAAGAATTAAATGAAGCTAGAAGACTTAAAGATATTCCGGAGAAATCGATCATCAAGGATAAGTTAGGGATCGGATCTAGTTTAGATAAAGGTAAGAAACCTGAAGGAAGAGGTACAAAAAGGAGTCGAGATATCGTGATTGAAACTGTACGGGCTTTTGGTTTATCTTTCTATTCATTTTGATTCAACGGATCGGATTACTCATTCGGTTTCTTTCTGGACGTCTTAAGGAGGAAGAACCTTCAAAAAGACCCAATATTCGGATCGTGATTCCAGAACCGTTAAAGTTACAATTAGTCGACGATTGGGAAGCAGTGACACGGAAGAATCAAGTAAGACTATAATCCTATAATCCCTTCTTTCCTATCTTGGTCTCATCAAACTGATCTGAACACTTTTGATTTCTTAAACCAGGTTGTCACACTACCAAGAAATCCGACAGTCAGTATGATCTTTCAAGAATATGAAACATACGAATCCAACTCAAAAACTTCAACAAAATCCAAAAACCTACTACGTGAAGTATTAGCCGGAATCAAAGTTTACTTTGATAAATCTCTTGGTCATTCTTTATTATATCGATATGAACGTCAACAATATATCGAGATTCGTAAACGACCTGAATTAGAGAATAAATTAATGAGTGATATCTATGGTGCAGAACATTTGTTACGTTTGTTTGGTTAGTCATCTTTCCTTCTCTCTATCTCTGTGTTCTTCTTAAATTGGTTTACAGGTCTGAGTATATGAATTTCTTGTTGCTTTTCAGTTAATCTTCCTGAAATGATCTCCCATACTCCGATGGAGCCAGATGTAGTAGTGATTGTTCGCGAACATATCTCAGATATGTTAGAGTGAGTCTTCGTCTACTTGTCTCTGCAAATCCAACTCATTTCTCATGCTTGAATTTACTTTCAAAATCAGATGGATGGTACGGGAGCAGAAGCGATTATTTCAATCTCCATACGATGTCAGTTCACCAGCGTATCAAAACATCAACCGAGCCATGTGATATGACGTTGTAGATCGGCTCAGGACCGTTCTAAAAAGCGTACTATGTACCCTTGATTCCCTCAATCGATCTATCAGCTCTCTAGCTCATCATCGACTCTCATCTCGGCCCCAAATTTGTTTCTTTGTTTTGTTTGTTCTGTTTGTTGAATTGTGAATTGTGATGTATTATTTATAGTGATGGTTAAGTAAGATGAGATGTGTTGAGAATATTTGTTCCTAGACTCTGTCTGATATGATAATGAGATGGTCATCAGTTGAATAGATAAGGAGCTCTATGATCAGGAAACCAATGTACAGATAATTTTGCTATTTCTTTGGCCAGGTGGATATCAACTTATACAGCGAGTTGGCACGCTCGCATCTCATAGGAATGTATTCGAGACTGTGATAGGTTGAAAGAGTCTATCTAGTTCTTTGTGTCCAGTGACTTCATGATCATATAGTCACCAAAAGGGTCTTTCCGTTGAATATGAGCTTTCAATGATCTATGACGTGATGTGCAATCATAACCAGCTAAAACTGCAGATTGGGATCAAGTAATTACACATGTGAGAATGGTAAAAAGCTGATCAACTTCAGGCAATGGTATACTTGATATAATTCAGTGATTTGATAATCATGGTCATTATAAGTCAGCATGATCTCTTCCCAACTCGTCTTCATTATTCATTGATCATCCTGGACCATAGATTGTTTTTTTTTCTCTTCTCTTGTTCTACCTAATCTTAGTGTTCTCAGTATGTACCACTATGTACCAGAAACAAAATCCTATACACACATATATATAATTTCAAATGTTTTGTTTGATATTAACTTTCAAAGTTATCAAAAACCAAAAAAAATTCACACATTTTAAAAATCTACCTTTATAATTCTACATAAAATTAAATACAAGTTTTGTTTTTAAAAAAAAGAAAGAAAGATAGTGTAAGTTTTTTTTTCATTTTTTTTTCTTTCTTTGGAATTAATTGACAAAAAAAAATATTCAAAATTGTCCTTCATATAAGATTTTTCTTTTAAAACTTAAGATCAATCTTAGCTTCGACCACAAAAAAAAAGAGTGAAATCTTTTCTAATTTCCATTCATTTATTCTGGAACGTTAGCAGGATTACTAACAGCAAGACTAAAGAACCCCCCCCCACACGGCGCAAAAAAAGAATCAAAGGATCGTCAAAAAAAAGGTGAATTGGATTCAAGATTTCTAAATGAAGATCACCACTTACAAATCCCAAACAAGTGCATCTTTGAAGAAACCAGAAGAATTTTCTTCAGCCGTAGGATTCAAAGCCTTAAAAGCCTACCGAAAAGAAAAAAACGACAAGGTTATCAAACCAACTCATTGAATCATTAAAGATGATTGAACCCTATCAATTTGACTTACCATCTTAGTTAAATAGATTTGAGAGCAACCAACATCAGCTGTAGTAGTAGCAAAGTTACAACCATCAATAACTTTAAGCACTACAGGTTTAGTAAGACCTGTTCTTAAAACAGCACTAAAGATTCAAAATCAAAAAATCAAAATCAGAACCTCAAATATAACAAATCGAAATCCCGAAAAAAAAACGATTTCTCTTACACTTCTCGACCACAGTTGGTAGTGATTGCACTAAAAACAGTTCATAAGATAGATAAAAAAAATCAGATAAATTTTAAAGTTTTGAAAATTGGTTTAAAGAAAAGAAAAAACCCAATCTTACCTGCTAACCCAACCACTTTTACTAATATCTTTTCCATCAGTATCAGATCCACTCCAAAGACATACACCTAAGAATCAAATCCAACCGGTCGGCCCCCCAAAAAAATATATACGAACATTAAGAATTTGTTAAAACCAGATCAGATTTTCAAGAAATCTCTCACCTAGATCAGTTTCAGTGTTATAAGTTCCACAAATCTGATCAAAAGAAAAATCGGATTAATGTTTCTATATAATTTATTTTTAATCAGATTGATTTGATCACTTACACCTTCAGTTGTTGATGATGATCCTGAAGTGACAGGTGGGGTTGTAACTGATCCAGTTGGAGGAGAAACCGAGCCACCAGGTAATTTAGTTGGAGTGCTCACAGAACTGGATGAGTTAACAGGTAGAGTCTCTGGAGTTTTTGATGTAGCTAAGCTTGAGCTACTTGAACCCCCAACTGATAAGGGTGGTCCTGTTCCCAAAGCTTGTTGGCTCGGAGGTACAACGGCAGCCAAAACATTAGGCTCTATAGCTTCTACTACCCCTTCATCTGATCTTCGAAACATCGAAACCGATCTCTTCAATATCAAAAAAAAATCAGAAATTGAAATCGTTAGTAAGATTAATTGAGATCACAAAGAATGAAAGGATAGCTTGATCATTTTTGAAAACTTACACGGTGTAACTTGACAGGGGTAGCAGGAGGAGTAACTCCTTTTGGAGGCATCACACCTCCAGTTGCGAGCTTTCCACCTGGAAGACCTTGATCATCAGGAGTCAACTAAAAAAAACCAATTTCCAATCAATCAATCAATACCTAATTCTTTCCCTCATAATCTTAAACTTATCAAACATCATCGAGGAGTTTACTCACTTGTTCGATTTGAATCGATGTCTTTTTAGGTGGACAATTGTTACTAGAAGTTCTGGCTACACATTTCGTTTTGGTATTAAAGAATACATAACAACCCGAGTGTGTACCACCACTGCCAGTACTAGTAGTAGTACCATTCCCAGCCGGGGTAGTAGTAGGTGAGGTACTAAGAGCTGGGGTAGTACCAGTAGTAGATGATGATGATGAAGTCAGATTCGAAGATTCTGGAGATATCACACTTGGAGGTGCAGCACTAGGAGTAAGTGAAAGCTTAGTAGAACCCAAGGGTGGAACAGCTCCATTGGTAAAAGAAATTAAAAGAACTGAGATAAGAACGGAGAAGATCTTGGGTGAGATAGACATCTTGTTAAGATTGTAAATTAAATGATCTTGAGACCCAGCTCTAGATATGAAGAAGATGATGAATGGTTATAGGTATAAAAGACTCGAATCTTTGATTTGAGAAAAATTCACTTTGAGTCGTCCAATTTCAATTCAGCTTTGGGATTCAAGAAGCTCTTTTATAGACCTCTTATATGAAGATCATGGTCATCTTTTTTTTTTCTTCTCGCAACGTCATACAATGTGTTTTTCGAAGCTTTCTTCGCATGGTCAGAGTCCGGACTCCGTAGCTCCGCATCCTGAATGAGATGAGAGACAGATTTCGCGTGATTAATGACCAGATCAATCGAATCTCTAAGAGTTACCGAAGCCTTCACGTAAACCGAAGTGAGAAGCCGGGTCCGATATGTGTATCTTTAATCATCTTCATAAGTTGTGCAAGGTGATGAAGGAAAAGTTTTGCATGATTTAAAATCCCATACCAACATATGAAGTTGAATTGTGGATGGAAAATGTTCATCACTCAGATACGGATGTCATTCAAATTGGAATTCACATGGTCATGATGACTTGGTTCCACTATGTAGTTGCCATTCGATCGAAGAAGATCATTCAGACCCGATTTTCTTTCTCATCATTCCATTCAGCTGATGTGATCTGAATCGAATTCTCATCGTTTCACTCCAATGGTCGTTCAGCAAAGAAAAAACGTGTCCCTCCCCACCAGCTTGCTGAATAAAGTTGTGGGGGTAAACTTGCGAAATGATCTGATGTAACCAAATCTCTTCCTATCGCTCACGACTCCACGAGTATGTATCGAAGGAGAACCGTTGGAATTTAGAAAGAAAGAGTTGTAAATTGAAATTCCATGCCAATCTGATCAAGAAGTCATGCGAGAAATGTTGATCAAGAAGCCTTTTGAAAAACGAATTAAACCAAAATTTAGGTTTAAGTTCTTCGACTAAACGAATCTTGGAAACCTTTGATGATGAACCAACGAAGACAAAGTCAAAGTCAAAAGAAAGATTATGAACATGGAAACCAAATCAAAAGAAGAAATCCAATGGAACATCTCACTCTTACCAAATCCAGGTCAACATCCAAGACTAAAGCTATCAATCTCATTCACACCAAATCATCCATCATCATCAACCCAACCTAAACCTATACCTACTGAATGTATAATCTCAATCTTATTCAAATCGATCAATCCAGCTTTATTCTTTGATCGATTCCAACTCGAAAACTTATCACAAGAAAAGACTCTAGAAAGCCAACTGATTCCGAACCCATCCATCATCACTTCACATGATTCTAATTTAGATCAATTCAATAAACCGATCAGTTGGGGATCAAGAGATTTAGAATCACCAATTTCTTTGGCTACTTCTTCTAGTTTACTTCTTCCTTTACCAACTTTAACAAACCTGTTTCGAACCAAATCAAAGGGTTTAGTAGAAGTAGAAGTACCTTTTCATCTTAGGTATTTGAATCCCATTGATTCTTGGAACCCTAGTTCATTAGAAATCAATCTTACTAGTCCTTTACTGGTTTGGTCTTGTGATAGATGTAAGTAATCCTTGATCTTAAAAAAAAAGTATAACAAAAACTAAAGAAAATTTGATTTTTTGGTTATTATAGCTAAACCTCTTGACTATGAACCGATTATAAACACATCACATCCAATTCAATTCTTGGCTCCAACTGGTAATCAAAATGATTTAATCTTTATAGAATTAATCACTACTTTGATTATATGGATTTCATTTCTTTGGATCGGTTCGATTTCTATAAGATCTTTTCATCAAATTAAAATTAAATCTAGTTGATTGGAATTCTATAAAATCAATGACTAAAAACCTTTTTTTTTAATTTATATATATGCATAAATTGTAATACCATTCATCAGCATCTTAATTGTTGGCGGCAAAGTAGAGTGATGTTAGACTGTACGTATGATTTATTGAATCATACGCTATGATTTGAGGGATGCAATGAGGTGCATCGTGGTCTCTTGAATGGTGAACATGATCGAATCTGGGCGTTGTGAGTGGTAAAATGAAAGAAGACATCCTTTGAGATCACTGCGTCGAGTCAGACGAAGGGTGGTGAACTGGATCGTGTATGTTTGCCAAGATGGGTTTGATCAACATTGGATTTGAGCACACTGAACGGGTGGGGTAGCATTAAAGTCATCTCGTCTGACATTCTTGGCTCTCATCTCTTTCAAGTCCCTTTTCATAAACTTTCAAAACAGTCAACAAGGTTCTGATACAAATCTGATTTTCATTTACAATTCCCAAAGAGGAGACACGGTTTGTTTAAGTTAAAAAATCAATCAATTTTATAAAAACAAACAATAACCAAAAGATTGATTTGGTTTGATTTTAATTGAAACAACACACGAAAAAGAAAACTGGCAAAAAAAACACAAACAAAGAAGATTAATGGCATTGGATTCTTGAAGTATATATATATGTTACAATTTAGGGATATAGATCTTGTGGTGTATAAAACAAGGAGAAAGGAGAAAGAAGCAAGTTTTTTTTTGCAAGGTTTTTTGGAAATTTGCGAATGAGTTGTTGTTGAGAAAGCTTTTTTTTTTGTTTTTCTGATTTTTTTTTTCGACACTCATATATATTATGCATATGATAATCACTCACAAACACACAAAATTTGTTTTTATTGGTTTCGTATTTTTTTCCCCAATTACTTATGAGTGACAAAGAAACTAAAAAGAAAAATAAGCAAGGCAAACAAAAAGAAGAAAAGAAGAAAACTCAAACAAACGCATCAGGAGGTAATGCCCCTGAAGCATTGATCGTTTGAAAGTTTTCCATAGCCAGTGTAGGGTTCCACCCATTATGTAGCAGACAATCCAACGCAAGCCTCTCGTTCAACTTGGTAACTTGTCGAAATTGATTGATCAAGTTTTGTTGTTCGGGAGTCTAAGGAAAAGATTGGCGTGTCAGTTTCGAAACAAAGACTTGATATATAATGCAACTCACGAGCTGAACCGTTGGATTGGGGGTCGGGATGGTATCAGGTTTCCAAGCTGACGGTGACGAATAATTGCGTATTGTGAGTTGATCCGTCAGAATCACGCAAGGCCATCCTTTGAGAACAGCCCTATGAAACAGCAATCAAATCAAGATGAGTCAGTTGGAATTCTCATGAGGTCAGAAGAACAGATAGACTGACGCAGAGGCAGGACCAGCGGGTCCCAACATGAATGTCCTGTCAAAGCTTCGAACGGTGAGGGCAGGAAGTTCTTGAAATTGCCCATGAATGGTGAGATAAATCACTCCAGAGCCATCGGTCACCATCGATGGCATTTGCCACGCATCGACCACAAATTTGTCTTGATCGGCAGCTTCAGTCAACGGGTGCTTGGTTGTAGGAATCAAGTCCAAATATTTGATGATCTCTGCAGGACCATTTGCTATCCGTTCAGCTAGTCCTATTTTCAGAGTTCAAGGCATGGTCAGATTTGAACCGAAAGGCCTAATGAGAAGGCGAAAGGTTGAATGGTAACTTACTGTTTCCTTTGAGCCTAGCGATGTTACGGCTGATAGAGATGTATTGGTGCCACGATGGAAGTTGTTGGGCAGGCATCTCCGGTCGATTCTTCGTCAATCCCGCTAGTCTAGCACGAGTAGGGATCATAGTCGAAGCACTGAGGCTGAAGGTAGCATTCGTCGCGTAAACATCCATCAGGCTTTGCCGATCGTGGTCAAATGCATTGAAGAATTGAACACAAAATCGTGACACCACTGAAGAAGTAGCTTCATCGTCGAAAAAAGCAGATTTGGTAGGGAGCGGTAATGGTACGTTCTCGACGACAACATCGCTCGGATTTGAAGCACTTGGGGCTGTGTTTGATCCAGATTGTATAGCGTTGGATAGCGAGCGATCCGGTTGCTGAGGTAGATTGGCTTTGAAGAGGGGATCAATGACTTCGGTATCCAAGACTAGCAAAGATGGAAATCTTCTACAAGCTTCAGCAAGATACTGCTGTAGAGCGGGTGGTCCCTCCTTTTCGGCGTTTTTACGAATTGGATTGCCAATCAAGATCAATTCACGAAGATGGAGGAGTCCTTGTTTTTGACCATTGTTGGGACCGCTTCCACCAACAACAGGTGAGAGAGAGTTGAGGTCAGAAAACGCAGTGAGGCGATTTCCAGCTAGGGATATATTTTCGAGATCGGGTAAAGTAGCCACCAGACTGCTGATGGACATCGGATGAAGAGACAACAGGTTATTGTGTGCCAGTGAAAGTGAACGGATCTACAAACACAAAGCTTGATGAGCAAGGACCGCCAGGATGGATAGAATGGCAGGGAAGAAAAAGAATGTTGCGAACATTGGGGTACATTTCGAGGCATAATTTCCATATGGCGCTGGCAGTCTTTTGAGGTGCGCCTTTTTGGCCGGGCGGGGCGATTCCTCCAGCCTTGAGGATTTTGTCTTGCGCGAGGTTCTAAAAGAAAAGAGACGATGACGAGATAAGAAAGTTGGTATAGAGAAAAGGCAGCCAGGAAGAGATCACAAACTAACAGAAAGGTCAAGAAGTCGAGCGACGGGATTCCATCGAGCTTCCAAAAGTTTACGAAGGATATCGATAGCACTTTCGGGTTGAGATGTAGATGGTGATCCACGCGAACCTCGAAGCTTCGTACCACCTGTACGGTGAAGAGCTGCTCGAGTAGGTGCAAGTGGACCAGAAACTCTAGATCGTGCCTGATGGGAAAGAAGATCAAGATGAGTTGCATGAAATTATAAAGAACAAATGTAGCCTCCAGAAGCAGTGCAGATCGGGTTGAGAGGGAAAGTAGTGTATAGGCAAGGCGGGCAGCGACGAGGGGAAAAGTTCGAGCTGAGGCGCGAGTGCAGTCATCGAGCAAGTCTTATAAAGCTTGAGATGAGGCTGCCGGGAGGGAGTGCTTCGAAGAATTTGTCCGATTTATGATGAGAAATGGTCCGAGAGACAAAGCCGAGACTGACAGATGGAAGATGCTTGTCTCGAGGAGAATTAGACTCTTTGCCTTTGGGTGAGTTGAATTTGCGAGCTGGTCCCATTGAGCTTGATCGAGGTCCAAGTGGGTCATTTTGACGACGTTTGTTTGAAAACGAACGAGGAGCTTGTTGTTGATCAAGTCCTAAGCGAGCTGTGAGAGATGAATCCATGTGGTTTTCAAGTGGTCGAGGTCTAGTGGTACCTAACATGATGTTGAAGTTGGTAGGAGTGGTAGTAATTGAAGTTTGGTGAATGAAATCGAAGAGATTGGATGATTGAATGGGAAGTCAAATGGGTAACAATGAGTTTGGTTGAAGGGATCCTTGAAGGACGGTAATGGAAATTATTCAAACTGGTCAAGAGAGAAAGAGAGAAAAACGAATTCAATGAAACTGTTTAAATACAGAAAGTTAAGTCACCCAATACAGTTAAGTCAAAAACTAAATTTAATCAATTTTCAGGCCAAACTTCAATCATCACCGCCATCATGGGAGGTCAGCCCATCCCGAATCAAATCCCTCAGTGTCATAATCAAAATCACCAAAACTAACCCAACAATTCTTGTCATCCAGAACATTAACATCATCTGAACTATCTTAGCATCTCCCGCCATCTCCTTCCTGGGGGTGTTTGGTCTATCATTGGTCTTCGTATACATATTCTGTTGGAATGATGGCAGTTTGGTACCTGAAGCTCACGAGTCATTTGTTTGGAATGTCTACTGAAGAACCCACATGACACGGCGTGCCTGACACAACATTCACTTTATTTTGATTTAGCAAGGAGCTAGCATTCATAGAGATATCTAATTGTCAATTGGCCCCACTCCCTGGAGCTGGTGCTGTACTTGATTCTTTCCGCAGTTTTGACCTTTCTTCAACAGATTATCATCACTTTCCCACTAAAGCCCCCTGCCAATTGTTACTGAGTGGAATTGACTGTGCTCGACTCAAAAGGAGAGCATGTTTTCCCAATTTGAACCCGATAAATTCATAGCAACTAGCCACATCCTAGCTTGCGATCAGGAAGAGGCTAAAGTTTTTTAAGCTTAGAATGGTCTTAATTCTAATTGCAACATGGCATCAGGCTCAAACAAAACTTCCAAGATCCACTCTTAAGTGAGAGTTTTTGCTAATTAGTCTCTCGCTTTGAAACACCTTTGAATTCAATTTTAATCAACCCCGGATGTAATGCATCCAGCAATGGAAATGTTTTGCTACAAGTACATATTTCTCCAAGTGCTTAGAGAACAGGAACAAAAGATGATACCAAGAAGAAAAATATATTGAAGGAGAAAGTGAGGCTGATGAAAATGCTGCTGTTTCAATTCCATGACGGCATAACAACTGAAGGATTTAATGAAACACTACAAAGATTTAATGGATCACTACTTTCACGGGTTGTTTTGTGAGTATTCAGATGATGGTACTCACCAATGATCTTCTTCAAGTGTTACCTTTTTGGAGGGCCAATGGCAAACCCCAATGATATATATTTACTCCCCCAAGAACGCACAAGTCTTTGATACCATTGCTGCACAATAAAACAGGGCGGGTTTTCAGGTGTACTGTTATCAAAGGCATGTTTTGCTATATGATAGAATAAACACAGACCATCAAACTAGTGATTTGTTTGTTCTGTTTCCCTTTTTGCAGGACCATTGCCTCCAAGCTACATAGGAACACTCATAAATTAGATTGCAGACATGGGAGGTATTTTCAATACACTGGCTGGATAAAACTTTGTTAAGTATCTCACCCATTCCTGGCTCTTTTGTAGAAGTCAGGCTGCGTCCAGGGCCATGTCCTACACTCCGCACAACCTGCCACACCAATTGCTTGATTACACATGCCCTTGCCACATTGAAGTACTGGATTGCTGGGGCTTTGATGTGCTGCCCTGGCTCAGAACTGGGTTGATTGTTTGGCATGAAACCTGAGCTGTGTTCTCACCAAATCTTTCAACACTGGGATGAAATACATGCTGAGACTGGGATCTTGGTGGGGTGCTGGTCTGCAATCTGTTATCAGCCTTCACATATGGTTTTACTGGATTCAACATAGAACAAATTGGAGTCCATTGGATTTTGCCTATAGTGGGAGGTCATTTGTCTACACTTGTTTCTAATAATGACATCCCCCATCAAGACATACAGTGAACACTTTCTACACTTGCATTAACACCTGGTAACAGCACAACACAGTAGCCAAAGTAAGAGAATATGTGCCGCATCAGAAACACTTTGTTGGCGGGCTGCCCTGGAAATATGCAGAAGAAAGTACACACAGAGGTTTTTCATCTGTGATCACAATCAGCTCAACAATCAAACAAACAATTCAAGTTATAACTTATGGGATCTAGGCTAGACGTCCAGAAGTTGCTGCAACAATTCTAAGCAAAGCAAGTCTCTTGTGTTTTATTTATGGCGCAGGGATGCTATATGACGAGTGGAACCAAACTTCTTCTCATTAGTCATAAGTCTTCCTATTACATGTACATCTCTATTTCATCAATCATAGCGTATATGTAATCTATCTACAGTCCATTCTTTCCTCTTTGTGTCTTTCTGATCTATATCCAAAATAAACACCCATTCCTATGACTTGTTAAATGTATATAACTTGTACAAAACATACCTATCAAACATGTCGCTTACCTCGCCCTCAAACACGATCAAATTCCTAAGCAAGCTTGAAGGGTTTTCATTTCAGAAAAACCACCAAAATCATAAAGTTTCCTAACTCGAACAGACCTAATCTTAAATGATTTCAATTTATACATATCACCAAATCCCTTTCAAATTATTCAAATTAATCAAAATCGTATTTCGATCTGATCCAGCAAGTTTTCCAATTGAATCCTGTTCATCAAGCTTCAAAGCTCCAAACCGTTCAATGATTTCGCCATCTATAATCCCTCGATTCATGGCTCTTGAGACTAGATCATTTCGTACCGTTCTGTTATTGGCAAAACGCTGAGTCAGCAACCGACCAAAGAGGATAGTAGGACAGACCGAGAACGACGGGAAAATTGTGTAGAAGTCAAGGGAAGATCTGACCTGAATCCACGAGGATTGAGTCCGGCAAAATGATCAAGATGTCGAATCAAACGCGTCTGAACGATTTGCAAGCGTTTAAACACCGCTTCCTTCACAGGTACCAAAGAAGAGATGGATCCATCCAATCCCGCTACGAACAGCCCGACCACACATATTTATAAGAAATTGATGCGGACTAGTCTTTGATACGAAAGGAGCGCTCACCAAAGAGTGTACCTATCGATTTTGCTTCTTCCTTTGAACTCAATCGTTTACCAAACCCAAGAGAACTTCCCATCTCACCAGCTGTTCCAAATTCTGTCCTACACAATAATTTTAATCCGCCTTGGGATTCGATATCTGACCAATAATTACACATTTTGCATCAGTATCTTGGAAATTTTCTCATCCACACAAAGAGGGGAAGCTCGAGACTTTGTTTGACTGACTAGTTGGATTATACTCAAAGATTCGGATTGTCCCACCTAAATCACTAGTCACAATTGATAACTTGTTTTCCAAAACCAAAAAATCGATAGTCGAACACCTCAGATCGACAAAAGTATGGCCCAATTCAATCAACTTGTAAGGTTCTTCCTAAATAATATTGCACATGCATTTTATCAATTTTATGTCTTTTTAAGGGAGGAAACGGTATCAAAAAAAATTACCTGAAAAGCCACAAGAGTGATCCCTTTGACTGCGTCACCTAAGACGATAAAGTTCTTCAATACCTTGAGCGTTGTGGTATAAGGTCTGATATCTAAGAATCCAACTGCGAGTAACCTTTCGTCTTGCTCAAAGCATTTGGCATACAGCTTTGAATAGAAAGCGATAATCTGATCAGCTAGAATGTCGCTATATTTGCGAGTGGGAGAGCGCGGATAACCAGGATCTACCTTTTGCCCCATTGTATGGATGAAATAACCATTCAGACCATCAACAGCAGTTACACAAGCTTTGGTTGTTTCATGATACCTCAACCTCAGCCCTCTATTCCGTTCAGGATGTTTGGGGTCGGGAACAATTTCAATCACTTCAAAAACATATACCTAGTCCGGAAGAGAATCAATTTTAACTCTAGCATTTGAATCCTTTTCCTGTTCAAAGAACTTACCCCTCCTCTGGCAGCTAAATCCTCAGCTCGATTACACGTCGTTCCAGCCCCGATGAAATCTCTTCTTCCTGACCTTTTGGACTTCGAATCTAATGAGACGAGTTTCATCGATGTCACCCATTCATTTTGTTGAAATTCGTGTCTGTGATTTCAACCCCGTGATGTAAGAAAGACCCAAGGTGGTGTATCTTAAACATTGCCGATCTTGGATTGTGATATGAGAGCGAAAGCGGACTGACCCATCGATCGTATCCCAACTTCCAGGTAAGATCAGCTCCAAAGAACTCCTGAAACCATTAGGTCTAACCTTACTCTCATCTGAATCATCACGTCAACCTATATCCCACATACCAGATGGAAAATCAAACAAAGAGATAGACAAACCATCCTGCTCCCACATCATTACACCTTCCTCAGTGAAATTTGCAAAGGGCGTCACAAGATATGAGGCTCCAATCACAACGTCCATCTTTGGCTCGTAGACAATCTTACTGAAAGATCTACCATCCTTAACTAACCTAACTGGAATTCTTCCATCCAGACAAACTCCTTCACCCACCTCCGACTCCCAAATTTCAACTTGATGATCACTAACTAAAAATTTATCACTTTGATCCAAGTAAGTGATGGTTTGATTGGTTTTAGCTTTATAAATTTGGACTGGGCCATGATCAGTTGAAACAATCCAGATCGGTTCAAGTCCTGAAAGATGGATTCCGGAAAATGTGGCATTCTTCTTGACCACTTTGACCTTTCGATCTAAATTCGATATAGGCTCCGATGATTCAAATTGATATCCTAAAACTTTGTTCAATCTTATCGACAGAGCCTGTCGTCTAGGTTTCGAGGTTGAAGGGTCGCCCGGTTTGCGGTCATACGCGATTGAGATTTGATAGACGGCCAGTGCCCCATTGTTCAACTCTACCTACACAAGATTTGAATTCCATACCCAAAGCGAGATCAGTCACCTACAGCTGGTCGACTTCCTAGTCGTCTTAGAACCTATCACAATCACCTACATATAGATGCGGTCTAGCAACCTTGGCACCGGTAACAAAACCATAGATCATCTGAATACTCGAGTTTTCCTTCGGTTCCACTTTTTCATCTTCTTCCATCTTGACATCTCCGTCTTCATGTTCATACTCAATTGCAGGCTGTTGCTGTTGCTCCTCATCCTCATCTTCATCTAGAAGGTCAGGCAAGTTCTCGATCCCTTTGACAGTAAAAACAATCTCAAGTTCGGGAAGACTTAAGATCTAATGGATTCCACCACCACCACACAAAAGATATACGATCAATCCTCTTTCTTTTCTGCCCATCAAGAATGAGAAAGAAGTGTAAGATGAAACGACTTAAACGTGTAGAACACCGCCAAGATCAGTAACAAATAGCCAAGGCTTTTCTGCGTCTTCGTCATTATCCAAGCCAATTCCATTTGTTTGATCATCATGATCATATAGTGGTAAATGAGCGCTAAAAAGACTAGCATACGTCACAGGTTTAGACTGTCGACCCGAAACAACAAATGAACATCTTTGTCTATTTATTCCAAACAAGAGAAGATGTCAGATACTAACCAATTGAGGTAACTGAATTCGATCAATCGTCAGTGAATCCACCTGGCCTTTGTATAGCATCACTCGATGATCACTAGTTTCCAACAAAATATAATCTTGAACGACCTTTGCTCTGATTATCTTATTCTTTTTGTTCTCCGTTTCGATCGGTCTAATGACTTGAACTTCTCCAAAGCCTAAAAAATGAATACAAACCAGATCAGCGAGTCAGACATTTATCAGGGTATCATTTTCAATGATTGCAGATACGTACCAACGACTTTTAGCAATTTGATCTCATAAGAAGTGATTTGTAAAAAACAAGTCTGATCAAAGAACATAGCAACATAAATCGTTGAAGCATTCAAAGTTTTCATAAACTTTAGATCACTTGTTCGATTACCTTCTTCAGGATTTTTAATCATGCTAAAGATCTAATCAATCATCAAAGTCGAACCTATCAGTTTTCAATGCCATGAATTCAATCAACCAAAATCAATGGCTGTAAAACTTACCTTTGTACGATCATGAATTGAAATCCAAGCCAATTCACATCCAGGACTTCCAGTGGGATCATTAAAAGCGATCGAATTCAAATTTGTAATCTTCATCGATTCATTTGTCGAATCCAATTTCTTACGCTTCATCAATGGCATCTCTTTCTTTTCGCGTCCATATTACAAAAAACCATCAAGACTTCTGTGTTTGTTCCAGCTTATATATGTACTTTTGGGATGACTTACATAGAAAATTGTCAATCCACCTGTCTCTCCACTTCCTGTACACCCCACCATTTCTAGTGAATCCTATCGAAACACCATCCATTCAGCCTCTGCTGTCAACTTTTTTGTCTCAGATATAAAAAAACCTACTGACTTCGAATCCTCCAATCTTAGACATGGTAAAATCTCGAATAGGACCATGGCCACTGATGGAATCATGAAGTCTCAAACTTCGAATTTCTCGATGGATTTTCTTGTTCGTGGCTTTTATTATAGAATCTATACCATCTTGATCTTTTGTTTTCTTATCATCTGGTTCTTCTTTCCCATATATCTCTATTGTTCATATACAGTACCAATAATCAAGAATAAATCAATTTAAGCTTGGTGGTTTTCTTCTGAAGAAATAAAGAGAGAGAGAATGTGTGTACTGTACCATCCTCTTCCGCCTGATCGATTTCCATTTCATTTCCATTCTGATGAACCACTTCAGCTTCCACTTCCACTTCCACTTCCTCTACAACCTCAACCTCTTTTTCCCCTTCAAACTCGATCCCCATCACGATCGAATCACCCAGCATAGATCCCACAAACACAGAATGATCTGAAATCTTTACAGCTACAGAAGGGATCACGGAGACCACCGGAAATTTTTCTAAACACAATTTGATCAATGTTCGACCATCTTGGTATAAACAAAGTCTAAAGATTTGACCATCGGTTAAGAACATTAAGGCTCGATCGATAGTAACAAAAACTAATTTAGAATTTTCTAATCTGACCTTCAGACGTTCTTCTTGATCTTGACCATCTTCAGTTACGATTTTGACCATCTGTTGTGTGGGTACATCAAGGTGAGTAGAAAGTTTTGACCAGCCATTTGTGGCAATGCCGATCAGTTTAGAAGATTGGTCAATATGAAGGATCATGTCTGCACAGATCACCAATACACCGCCTACTTCTTTCGGACAAGCCATGATTGAATGTGCATGGTAAGGTAAATTATCGATTTGAAAGATGATTGTAAAATGATTTGAAGAGAGATCTAGAGTGATGAAGATCAATGAACAACTATCGGTGGTATTTTCCAATCTACCTGCCCATGTATGTTGATAAGTATATAAGATTGCTAATGTAGGTTGACTGAATCCTGGAAGAAACTTGAAGGAGATGATTGATTTGATTGATTTTTGTTGAGTTTGAGTCTGGGAATGAGTTTGAGTTTGAGACTTGAAAGATTGAGATTGATTTAAATCAATAATAAAAGAAGGAGCATAAGGGAAAGATTGAATTCTTTGATTATTAGCTGATGGATTCGAATTTGAAAAAAGCGTTTCAAGATCTAAATTGTTTTCTTGAAAGAACGGTAAGACAGCAATTGTAGATTGAGGTAATTTTAAAATTGCACATCTTGATTGTGGATCAGTTTCTAATTGGTCAAAGATCGTTGGGAAGTCACCTTGAGTGATTTGTGGTAGCTTTTCGAATGTGTGTAATGAGATGGGAACTAGATCTGATTGTTGATGTGACCATTCGAGTAGCGTGATCTTTCCAGCACAAGAAGGTAGGTTAGTTCAATTTCAAAATACGATGATAAGAAAGATCGTAAGACTCACTTTGGCATCTTTAAAGCTAACTAATAAGCGATCTAAACCATCTACATGCGTGTCAATGGTCGTGATAGGTTGTAGTCCAGTGACGATACCATGAAGTTGATGCTCCAAGACGTGAAATACTTTGAATTCATTGGTCAAAGTTGACTGACAAACTTCAAAAAGTTGAAGGTAGCTTGAACGAGCGATGACTAGATTGGTGATAACTTTATAATTAGGATATTGATGATGATGATGAATTGATTTCCTTGAAGTAGATGGTGTGATTGAGATTTGAGTTGAGAATTGAACTCCAGATGGTCTCAGATGTTGTCGGTAGAATGAATTCATTTTCTGAGATTGTTGAATCAGTCCTGTGTTTTCTGTTCTTTCCCTTCCTTTCTTTTGTGAATTTGATCGATATCGTCTGGTCTCTTGTGCTGTGGTGGTGGTGGTGGTGATGTCAACTTTTTTGTTGAGAATGGGATGAGCGTAAAGGAATATCTATAAGCATAACCATATGCTTATATCGCGTCGAGCTTACAAGCCTTGGACCCGAGACTACACGACAATTCGCGCGCGGGATGTTGTTGCTCAATGCTTTCCTCCTCATCTTTGTTTTCTTGAATCATGACCACCTGTGCTTGGGATCCAGCTGTAGTATGTTATTCTGAATTATATTGGATGTGCGCTTTAAAATTTGGTTCTCAAAATGAAGACAAAATGCCAAATCAGTGAAAAATTTGAATCCAAGTCTGTGGAGAATCTTCAAACTCAAGGACTGACAAATTGCAAGAAGTCATTTGTAAGGGTATTGCAAGCTATCATTGGCAGTTCTGAAGGCTATGTTGTGATGAATGAGATTTTTTTGACAAAAATGCATCCCAGCCGTCTGAGCGGACTCCAAAGCTCATTATCAAATCCGTGTATGTTGCCTAGAAGTTTAGATGGGACTAGTATTTTTTGACCAAGAAGTTCTCAACATCATTTGAATTTTCAGTGGGAGGATAGTAGAGGAGGATTTGGCCTCAAGACTCAAAACTTCAAGACTCAAAACTTGACTTCATCTTCCAAGAAAACAGTCAGACAGCAGGTACCTGATTGTATAAAAGCTCAACACATCAAAGTATCTTTGTGGAGTTTTTTATCAGGTCTTGTGCTCTTCCGGTCTTGTGCTCTTCCCATGATTTGTGGTATGTGGGCAGAAATGTATCAATCTGAACTTGTGTATATCCCAGCCTGATCACAATTTCTGGGGTGTTTTATGACCAAATTGAAATGTTGCTTAGTACCAGATTTATAGGAGGAATGTTGCTCCTCTAAAATCAAGATACTTTCAGTGTGCTTATTGTTGTGATGAACTAGGTTCTGGAAAGGAAGAGTTTTATTTTACATGAGATCCTGTGTGGAAAAAGTTGAAAATCAAGCAGAAGTGAGAGAAACTTGACTTATTTCTGAAAGAAAAAGAAACAATGACAATGAAGGTTGTTATTCAAGATCACAAAGTTTGACCTTGAATATTACAAAACCTTACATATAATTCCACACCAGAAGGGGCCATCTATTGTCTCAATCAAATAATTTAGGACTTCTTACATTCAATATACAGTGTGATCATGAGTCCAAGTCAATGGAACTTGGAGCTCTACCTGATATGGATGTGATTGCACACAGATAAGAGTTATTCAGACTTCTGAATGACACTACCCCCCTGCACCTTCTGTCATTGCACAAAAGCTGCATGATGTGGTTTTTTGGGGATATGAACAAGGGTGGGGTTCTTTGTGCATTATATGGTCACACACTGTCACCAGGACAGTTGTTGCCAAGATAACCCATACCATTTTACGGAACCCACAAGCTATGGGTTTTCATACAGGATAGGTTAGCAAGATTCTCTACAATAACCCATACCAGTGGATTCTTGGGTAATTGCAGAGATTTTTTTAGAAATTTTAGACATTATTGTGAAGTGCTTTCATTGCAGATTCAAAATGATTGAATAAGGAAAGACAAGAGGCTAGGCTGTACTAGTATTTTGGGGAGTGCTGTACCAAAGAGCCACACATCATCAATGATTTTCTCCTCAGCTGGTGTATAAAGATCATACACTGATCTTCTCAATTTTCGATCTAGCAAATCCTTCTCCATCACTTTGAGACAGAAAAAAGTCAAAAGTCATTAGGAAGCATTTTTTTGGCAGAAGAGTTGACACTGTGATGAATTGTGTTGAGCTATGATGATTTGTGTGGAATGGATGAAGTCAGATGGCTATGAAGAGCTTTGAGAGGTGTCTCAAGAGTCTCCTGTGCAGTATCTTATTTTTTTCTTGGGGGGAACTATGGGTGTTTTCTTGCAGGTTTAAAAAAATATATGGGGTAAGGGAAATGGTGAGCTCATGGGTTTCTGACCCATTTCCCCCATCCACAAAAAATTTGGAGCTAAAACCCCATGAGTCAATGTAGAGCACAGGTTATTGGGCATATGGGTTATTTCAGAGGCAACTGTAGTGGAAAAGAGAAGAACTCAAGACCAAGTGTTAGATGAGATGAGGATATCACAGATAGGACTTATCAAAGGTTCTCTGGAAATCTTGATAAAAATGACATAGCACTTCCAACACTCAAATTCAATATTCCAATTTAAATCTTTGGATGTTGAGCAATTTCCATTTGTTACTCCATGAAAATGCTCTGAGAGTGTGGAATATGACTGATTTTTTTCATTTTGATAACTTTTTGCAAACCAATCCAGAGTTCAAATCTTTTATTTGTTGGGTAATTCTGAAAAAAGGAAAACAATGGAAAACACTGCCTTGCAGTTCAAGTAGTCAGCCAAACAGAAAGAACTCTTGGAAGAAGACCAAGAAATTTGGTTTTAAAAGTAGAAGCAGGCAAAACCAAGGGTACATATGTTGGAGAATGTTTATTTTTGACAGCACCATCAAAAGATAGCAAGAAGAATCTACCACCTTGACAATCAAAGTGTCAAAGTCTGGTCTTCAAGCTCAGGGATTCTTTGGTTTGATGAAAGATTGAGCACCCAAGTAGATCATCTGAGGGGCAAAGGTGATCAAGAATATGAACATTGTGAAGGCCTTTTTGACCCACATCTCCATTTTAGCTATTTGGTTATTGAAGTTATTGGAATTTTGTGAGTATTGCTGACTCCTTTTCCTAGCTTCTTCATATTGCTATTTAAAATCAGATTCAATTCTCAGTAGTGATAAAGAATCAAATTTGATGGTATTTGAGAGTGCCTAATTATGAATGGATCTCACTTGGTATATGAATTTGATGGCATTTTGAACTCCATCTTCCTGTGAGAAAAAAACCCACATTTTCAGAATGGCTTGCAACATTTTAGATTTGCCACTGGTGCACAAGCTCACCTCTCTTATCTTCCTTCCAATTTCCTTTGCCCGTGCA
Organism: Melampsora larici-populina 98AG31; assembly: GCF_000204055.1. NCBI lineage: Eukaryota > Fungi > Basidiomycota > Pucciniomycetes > Pucciniales > Melampsoraceae > Melampsora > Melampsora laricis-populina. The sequence continues at coordinate 43,645 of NW_006768860.1, read as the reverse complement.
ATCTGGTCAGGATCTTGTGTGGCACTCTTAAGAGCCCTGGATAGTTCTTCTGTATCAAAAGTTTTCAAGCTGGTGCCCACCCCTAGATATTTCACCCTTGTGGCCCCTAGTTTTCACAGAAGTTCAGACAGCCTCAGCTTCAACAATTCTTGTAGTTGCAGAACAAACATAATGAATCAACTTACAAAATTTATGATCAGCTAGTGGCAAATATATAATCATTTACCATTAGTCAAAGTAACTATAGGAGTCAAGAGTTTGCTATTGAATTATGTGAGAAATGGTATCTACCAATGAAAGGTTTGATGATGATTGGTATTCCAGCTGATCCAAGGGAGTTTCAAGACATCAGAACCTCCAATTTATTCTAAAATTAGACTTGCAATAGAGAAGTTGAATTGTTGGAGTACATACCTCTCAAGCTGGCAGCTGTTGTTCCTATTCCTCCATGGTGTACCACTGCATCAATCTTAGGGAAAAGCCAATCATGCAGAACTGATTTTATATAGAACATATTTTCTGTAAAAAGCTCATTCTTCTTCACCACTTCAGGGCCTTTCTCATTTGAAGCCTTTGATTCTTGTCCTGACCAGCCTGCTGAGACAACTGCATAGACCTCTGCATCACTCACTGCTTTTACAATGGTCTTGGTCATCTTTGGTAGGTCTTCAACTATGACCTAAAGGCATCTCACAGTTCAATAATGAGCAGGTATCTACAGGAGAGACAGCAGGACCAAATGCAAACATACAGATCCAAATCCAATATAAACAATCTTCTTCCTATTGCCCCATGCTCTGTGGATGAATTGTTCTAGACCTTGAGGGATCTCATCCTCTGGTGTCTTGTTGCGGATAGTTTCAGGCTTTTCATTTAAAAACCAGTAGCCAGTAATGGTCACCAATGGGTCCCAGGCCTTTGGCCTCTCAACCACAGATGGACTGAAGCAATGTAAGAATGGGTATCTCCGTTTACGGAGTTCCAAGAAGGAAATTTCTGGTAGGCCATTACTCTTACATCAATTGTTGATATGTGCACTGAGCCCAAGCCAAGCAGCAAAGTCAAATACCTCATAGCTGATTGATGATGTTGCTTAGCTAGTACAGGTCAATAGATTTACTCAAGTGGTGAAGATTGTACATCACCTGATTGAATTGAAGAAAGGTATACAGTTGTCTCTGACATAACCCATACCCAAAAAAAGTGGCCCAAAAGTATGGGTTTTGCTAGAGTATAGGTTACCTCAATCTCTTTCAAAAGCCATATTTATATATTTGCAGACAAAATATGGGTTATGACAAAGATTGTACAAAGCAAAAAATAGACTTGTTAGGAAACCTTGAAAACATATCAGAGAGAGTCTGCTGCTTTGCAGCTTTAACACGTAGTAATTGGCAGTCTTCAACAGAGGCTCAGATGGCCCTTTCATACCCCCACACTTCTTGTGCATTGTCACTTTCCAAGTAAGATAGCATGATATCTAAGGCTTTGAGGAATTCTTGATGGGTAGGCCGTGCCAGTGGTGGTGGAGGTATATTTCCTACTATAGATTCTTTTTCATTTGCTTCTTGTTGCATGTTTTCAAATTTCTTGAAACCTTCATGTTGGCCACACTGAATTTGGACAAGTTTTCAGGAAGTACTGTTGTTTTCAAAAAGCTTGTCCAAGTTTGCCTGCAAAACTCGAGCAGCTTGGCGGGAAAACTTGGACAAGCTTTTCAAGAACAACAGTATAATGTAATTGAGTTTGTGATGTGTGGTGTGTGAAAGTTAAATAAGGTTAGTGTCCATAGAGTTTGTCTGTAAATCTCTATCTTAATTCTTTAGAGGTTTTCAAGCCTCCCTCAGTTTTTTTAAACAAATGACCCCTGTCTTATGGGTTATGAACTCTGGTTTCCCTCAAGAGCCTTATGGGTTATGGGGTACTACAAAGCTATGGGTTATGTACCCAGTTTCCCTGCAATTTTTCTGCAGATGGCCAAATTTGTATGGGTTTTGATGGAGTATGGCTTACAGCACAGATGTTATGTCAGAGACGACTGTGTGTCGGGCAGCTTGAGGGAAAAATCCCTGAGGATAATGGCTTGTTTGAGTCCAATGCATATAGAAAGCTCTGTAATAAGGTATTCTCAAAGCTTCAAAAATTTGTCCCCACAAAGGCACTAGGAGTTTCAATCAAAAAGTCATGATCTTTGACAGCATTGTAGGACATCTGTAGTAGTTCTTGGTACCAATTGCCAAACTACAAACATAGATTTTTGGTCAGACTTTGCTGTGATCCTTCATGATACATGTCAACCTACCTTTGAGATACCTGTTTTCCAGAAACTGGGTGTCAGAACACCTGTATGAGAAGCAGTGTGTCATGGATCAGTATTGGCTTGGGCATTTGAGAATACTCGTCAGCACCACCAAAAATCTTCAAATCAATAAGTGCAAGCATGGATGCTTATTCCACAGAAATTCATCCCAGAGTGTTTCTGCTCCACAGAGAATATTGGAAGTGTGTTGGCTTGGATCACCTGCACGATGAAATTCCTTTGAAATAACCAACTCAAATTACCTTGTATCTCAAGATACAGGTAGTTTTATTGATAATGTTGTCATTGACTGACCCTTCAAGATCCTCAAAAAGAAATTCAAACTGACCATATTCAGTGGCATGCTTGATGAGCTCCACTGAGCTCCCACCTATGCTTGCAAATTTGCTACCATATGATTCAATCCAATCTTTGAATTCAGCATGAGTGGCAATTTTACACAAGTGACCTTCTTTTTTCAGCCCGTTGCACAATGGAATGTAGGGCTCAACATCTCCCCTTGTGCCAATTGTCAGGCAAGCAATTTTCAGCTTTCTTGGTGGTGTTATATGAGGTGCACTTGGAGTGTGGTCCACCTTCTTGGAAGGGAAGGCTGGAAGAAGGGAGCTGTGGTGAACTTCCTCCAGGGAATCTGATTTTGACCGGCTTTAGTTTAGTGGAATAGAAGGTTAAAACAAGAACACATAGGATAGATGCGCATTGCATAATGGTGTTCAATGATATGAACTTCAAGACAGGATGAGATGAAGACCTAGTTCAACTATAGTGTGTCTCTTGAGATGTAGCTTGACTATGTAGAAGGGAACGATAAACAAAGGGAAAGATTGTGGCACGGAAAGAGGAACACCAGGTCAAGCAGTAGCTGTATTTATGGGATTGTAGCACAGTGGTGAAAAAAGCTCACTTGCAACATATGGGGCTGTAGATGAAAGATTGCATTCTATGACATGTTTCTTTCATAGAATCTATCAAGCGCATCAATTGCAACATCACTCAAGAAACACTCTGGTCTCAACATGTTTGGTTGCCTGAAATATTCAAAAGTTTATATTGGAATTTGATGAATGCCATTGTGCAGTCCAAATCCCTAACAGGTCATATATGCCAAGCAGAGTTTCAACTTTTGTAATGAACTTACCTACAGAAGAATAAGCAGAGATAGATAAGTATGACAGCACAGCATGTTGGATTGGTAAGCTTGATGTGATTGCATTGTGGTATGATGAGGGCCACCAATAGATTCCAAGTGGGGCATAAGTTTCCGGAAAGGTTGGATGCACTGCACAGCTTCATATCTCAGTTTCATGACTTGAACTCGAGGCAGTTACATACAAGAATAAGTGTGGAATTTTTTTGTAATCGTTATTGAATTACAAACTACAGTCACTAAAATGAAACTTCCCTTAAAAGGCCTGTTGAGCTTATCTCATGCTATCTCAAGCCTCCTTGAGAGAAGATCCCTTTGTTCCTTTCAATTTGATTTTACCATTCATTGTTCTCTTATGATTTTTGAGAGTATAATCATGACTGTTGTAGATATTTAGTAATGATGTTGAAGGAAATAATTATGAAACTCTTTATAGTTGTATCTTCCAACTGTCATGAGTAAGTTGTTTGATACATTTATTGGTTGTTTCAAACAATCTCTACAACTCAATTCTTCTGCAGAAGTTATTCAAGTGAAAAGTCTCCAGTAGCTTCACATCCCATAGAATATCACTTGTGATAACTTGAAAGCAAAAATTTCTTGCTAATATGGAGAAATAAAGGTTGTGGATTGAGCTGGCTGAGTCAGAACAGGTGTCACTGATTACCCATGGAGAGTGATGACAGGAAAAGGGTTGTCAGGTCCAGCAGACCCAGTCTTGGGATAAGCTCAACAGGACTGATAGGGGAAGTTTCATTTTTTTTGCATTTTCATGTTTTCACTCATTTGGTGCTCCACAATCAATGTATTACATAAGCCAATAAAGATTGCAGAACAAGTAAGCCTTCACTCTTGTATTCAATTGTCTCAACTTCAAGTCATATAGACATATGAATCTGTGCAGTGAATCCAAGCTTTCCAGAAACTTCAAAGCAGTCAAAACTGGATGAGCCACTCTCCGTGTTTGTAGAATTTAAGCAATGTGTTGGATGTCTTTGAAAATTCACTATTCTCATGAACCATTGTATTTTTGAATTGGGCCATCTAAAAACACCATGTCATGGTATCCTTGTTACACATCAATATGAACACACGGAGAGTTTTGATGAAAATTTGAAAAGATTTTGGTTGGATTTATACTCAGGTGATTCCAGAGCACCCTTTGTGAATGAGTATTTCTCTGACACATACGCTTCAAGTTCCGGCTCCTTAGGGAATCTAGATTAACATCCTGATTATCATCCTGTCGGAGCCAGGTGAACCTTTTCTATCTATCTTTCTTATTGTTTCTCTATACCATTTAATTGTAATTCCTGTAAGAGGGAATCTAGACTAAGGTCTTGATCATCATCCTTTCGGATCCAGAACTGCACATCGGTTCTAGAATTCCCTCAGCTCTCTAATTTAGAGCTTCCCATCCAGTTTTGAGATTATAAATCTATCCCACAGTGAGGAACATCAGAGGTTCTTTACACTAAGCTTCTTCCATCAGATTAAGGATTTTGTTGAAGATGCTCAATACAAATATCTAAGAATAACCTCCAATCTCAGATCCTCGTGTCATATTTCAATTCCTTGTTTCCATATTGGAAACAGCCGCGTAGACAAAGGTAAAGCAAAGTAATTTGGGACCAGTTCCAAAATTGACAATGCCGTATTGGAACAAACGGGACGGGCCAGATTCTCGTTCAAAGACCTTCTTCAATCAACGTGTAGCAAAACCTACATGTCTGGTTTTCTCCCGTCCAAACTAAAAATGACACAGAACCACGGAGTAAGTAGGTTTGTCCATTGGATGCATTGAATTGAAAAGAGATGCGATTATCGTTGGGTCTTTGCGGTATGACATTATGTCTCAGGGATATGATGAGGAGTACTGGGGATTTGAAGCAATGGAAGAGATTTGGAAGGCGTCGCACGAGATCATGATTGACAGAAGAATTGAGTGAACGATATCAGGATATGTATGGGTTTAACAACGTTTGAACTTGAAATGTATGGTTTTTCAAAGGTATATGGTGGCCAACATCTTCCTGAATATTTCGAATCGGTTGTAATTTCCTCAGCATATCGAGATGATCAACTTTAGTGCAATAATCGAGATAGGTAAGATTCTTATCAAGAAACCAAATTTAAATTCAAAACTCATTCAACCCAATTTCAAAATTAATGGTAAGTTCAATCGTTCGCTGCAGTCTTCATTTGAATCTAAACTTATCATTTGCTATTTTCAACAGATATTCGAGATTGTAATTGGACTTCATTAAAACGATGTGGATTCAATGGTATCATCATTGATAAAGATAACTGTCTAGTTAAGTATTTCTTTATGAAACACTATTGAGTTCCAAGACAAATTTATCAAGAACTAACATTTGTATATCCCATCGTCACACAGACTAGAGCAGGCGATGATCGCTTGATAGATGAACTGAGACACTCATGGAATGATTGCCTGAAAACGTTCGGTCATGAAAATGTATTAGTAGTAAGTAACTCGGCAGGATATACCAAAGTTGATCATCAACTTCTACTAGTTGAGTCTCTCCTTTTCTTTAGTAGAAATGACGATACTAATATTTATCATCCTTCCAACTCATACTCTTCTATTCGGAATGAATTGATAGGCAGAGATTTTAACTCGAAAACTCAATTCTACCATCTTGATACACGATCATCCTAAACCGGCTAAATCGGTTATTCATTCGATCCAATCTTACTTTGGTGGATTTGATCAAAAACATAATCATTCAGCTAAAGTGATGATTCGACCCGACACAAAACTCCAAAATAGAACAGATCAAATTCCAAATCTAATTGTTATCGGTGATCGATTCTCAACTGATATTATCTTGGGGACAAGACTAAGGGAACGAATTCCTCAATCTGGATCCGTTCTTACTATCTTGACTCAATCTATTTGGAAGCCTGAATCATATGGAACCAAGTTAATGAGATGGTGTGAAGATCGAATATCACAATCGGATAAATCTAAGTCTGATGAACAATCACAATCGCACGGACTATCACACCAAGAATCAGTATCGCATGAAGAATTACATCTAGATCACGAATTACAATCTTGTTTCAATCTTCCTTCTCAATCCTCATCCTCTCCTCAACCCAAATCAATCATCCAAATTAACTCTGATAAACTTTCAAACTTTTCTAATCAAATCTTATCAAATCTCAAAGAATTTTACCTTCAATCTTTTGGTTTAGGATTTACTTTACCTCAAAGTTTAAAACAATTGAAAGTTTGGTATAAAAAACCTTATCAAATTTGAAAATATATCATTTGTTTCAATTCTTCAACCTCTTTTCTTACCTGAACCTGAATCTGGTTGCCAAATGTTTAATATCCTAATTCTAGTGTCTAGAGAAAATACCATCGCACCCTTGATTGCAGTCTGTAAACAATAGCATGGACCGCTGGCTTTGCAATGTTTTCTTCAAGGTTTGAAATCCATTATACCCATAGAGTAACAACGCATCATGTCTCTGAACTTTCTTGTAGTCTAGTTTTCACATGGTATACATCTTGTACTGAAGATAGAAAAACACATCACCTGATTTCTAAAAATTATTTTCCAATAGACATCTAAGGTCCATATGTATCTCGTTGCATATTCATACTTACTCCGGAGAGGTATTGCTACACCCAAGTTTCCTTTCACACATGTTTGTTGTGAACTTGTGATCATACTTTTGGAATACTTTGTTCGATTTATCTGAGAAATCCACCTTCTACAATGTAAATACCAATTTCTTTTGTCAATGAATATTTTGTTTATGACTTGAAGTTGAGCTTGCTTTCATGCTTTCTTCGATCAGTTTCCGCGTACTTTTGGCTCCTGACAAAATTTGATCAGAAAACTTCGCATCAAAGAGCATGCAATAATTATGGATGCAACTCCATCGAGAATTTCTCTTTGACAAATCACAGCCAAGTCAATAATTAGTGTTCATGATGATCCGGGACCGTGCTAAGGGATGGTGTGAGGGCTTTACGGGCTTTACGGGTCGAACATGCAAGATGAATTCTAATTTCGACCCAAACCACTCTTGCGAATTCAATTCATTCACATTCTAGTCAGACAGCTTTGAACTCAATCAACATGGAAGCACTCGTATCTGGATATGGATCAGATGAAGAAATCACAGAAACCAAACAACTATCTCAATCAGAAGAACAAAAGCATGAACAAGAAACAGAAGAAGGAGACGATGAAGAGATCGATATCAATGGTGACGTCTTTGGGATCAAGAACTCGATCGCCTCAAGTGAAGCTTCAAAATCTAAAATCCCAAGCATCAAATTAGAAAAACGACAAATCGTTTCGATCCCAGATGTACTTCCTTCGACTGTACGTCACGGTTCGATCATCTGATACGCTTTTTCAAGATCCGTCAAGACTAACTCTTTAATTCTTACTTTGAATAGGAAGATGAATCATCTTCTCTTATTCTAAGACCAACAGATACAGAGATGAATGTGAATGTGAGATATTCAGATATGACACTTCCAAAGCAAGGACCACAAAATCCATTCTCAAGTAGGAAATTAGAAAAGATGAACACTTTAAACGGTAAATACCCAAATACATTCTTTGTGTCTAAAACATTTGATTCATCTTATCTGACCATCAATTTTCTTATTCCATAGGATATATTGAAGAAGAATTCATGACTGATGTAGATTTTAATCAACAACAAAGAACGTTTCATGTATTAAAATACGCCAAAAACCCATCAATCTTAGCATCAACATCTGAAAACCCATCATTAAATTTCGTAGGAGATGTACATGCGGCATTCAAAAATGGAGGTACACTTGCATCTGAAATTCGAATTACAAAAGCCGCCCAAAAAGCTACTAAACGGAAAAGACATGATAAAGGAGAATTAGGTATATTTGATGAAGATGAAGATGAAGAAGAAGAAGTTCAACAAGAAGATGGCACAACTGATCCTAAGCCAAAAGCTTCAAGTTCAAATAAATCACGTGAATATAAAGGTCCTTGGGCAGGTTGGAATGATGAACATATCGAACCTGTTGGTCCAGATGAAGAAGAATATGAAGCTGCTAGACGTGCTAGCTCTGCTGCCTCTGCTGCCAAGAAACAATTTACTTCTTCTAATCAAGCGAAACGTGAAATTGCTTATGGAGAAGAGAAATCGACATTACACGCTAAAAGCTTACACGATTATCAAGGTCGAACGTATATGCATATACCTACCGACCTGGATACTGACTTATTGACAACTGATCCTCCAACTGAATGTTTCGTGCCTAAACGATGTGTACATACCTGGGCCGGTCATACTAAGGGTGTCTCGGCCATTAGGCTCTTCCCTGGAAGTGGACATTTGTTACTGAGTGCTAGTATGGATTCACGAGTCAAGGTATGTGGACCATCCATATCTGAGGGATATTGCAGATTATCAATACTGACGTCCCTGAACTACGCTCAGTTATGGGATGTTTACCATGATGGAAAATGTTTGAGAACATTTATGGGTCATTCGAAAGCTGTCAGAGATGTTACATTTGCCAACGACGGTAAACGCTTTTTGTCTGCAGCTTACGATCGACAGATCAAACTATGGGATACAGAGACTGGTAAGTGATTGATCGAATTCTTTCGGTTCTTGTCAAGCTAACCAGCTTACTTTTTTGATTGTGTAGGACATTGTGTACAGGCCTTCTCAAATGGAAAGATTCCGTACTGTGTGAAATTTCATCCAGATCCAGAAAAACAACATATCTTCTTGGCTGGTATGTCAGATAAGAAGATCATACAGGTGAGATTCTAGATATCTTTCGATATCATTTTCAGATTGAAAGATTCTGACTTTCGACTTTTGATGCTTTCTCTTCTTGATCGACATGATACCCTCAAATCTTGATTGATTTCTTAACATCAGTATGATATGAGATCTGGAGACATTACTCAAGAATACGATCAACATCTTGGCCCAGTGTAAGTATAAGATTTAAACAATTCAAAACAACTATGGTCTCCTGATACACTTCTTTTCTCGATCAGAAATACGATCACATTCGTGGATGAAAATCGAAGATTTGTGACTACTTCAGATGATAAAACGATAAGAGCATGGGATTTTGATATTCCAGTAGTCATCAAATATATCGCAGAACCAGCTATGCATAGTATGCCAGCTGTAGGAATTCATCCAAATAGTGATTTGATTTTTTCTTTATACATTTCTTTTATTTTCCTCTTACAAGTTCAAAATTTTATTCTCAACGTCTGATTCAATTTCATTTGTTTTTTTGATGGAAAAATAGATAAATGGTTAGCGATGCAATCATTGGATAATCAAATCTTAATTTACTCATCAGATTCATTCAAACAAAATCGAAAAAAACGATTCGCTGGTCATACGATTGCAGGATATGCATGTGAAGTAGGATTTTCACCTGATGGACGGTTCTTAAGTTCTGGTGATGGGAATGGGAATATGGTATTTTGGGATTGGAAAAGTTGTCGAATTTCAAAACGATTGAAGTGTCATGATCAAGTGGTGATTAGTCATGCTTGGTTACCACATGAAACTGTAAGTAGTTCTTCTTTATGATTTTTCGTACAATTGGGTTTTGGATTGATTTTTTTGGCTTGTTGTTTTTGTTTTTGTTTAGTCTAAATTGGTGACTGCTAGTTGGGATGGTTTGATTAAACTTTGGGTAAGTCATTCGTTTAATTCTTACAATTACAATTACTTTATCACTTTGTCAATCAACTCTTTGCTGATCGACTTTTGAATATATCATACTTAAAACAGGATTGAAACTCAAGAAGAAAATTCATCAAAGTTTGTTATAATGTTTGTCAATGGCTTATTCATTGTAGATTGTTTGGTTATGATGATCTTTGTTTTGTGAATTGAAGGGGAAAAAGATCTGATATATGATGTAAAGTATATAAATTTTTGTCTGCAGGATGAATATGGTTTCATATGATAACCAAGGACCACTTTGATGATTTGGTTGGAACCAGTTAGTAAGCAAGTTTATTCAAAGTGATTTGATTCTCTTTGGATGGTTTAATTATAGCCATTTTGAAATATGTTTGGGTGAGTTATTGTTCAAGTCCAATAGAATAGTCCAATAAATATCTGGAGTCAATTTCACAAACTTTGAGGGACTTTTTCAAACAAACTTCAGCAATTCAATGGCAATTTTTGTGTCAAGATTAATGGAACCTGTTGTATCTGAAGGTTCATAGCAAATCTGCACTATGGTTGATTTCACTGAACGTAAGGAAGTGTCCGATCGAGGATGTGAAACACTACTACTCCGTCAAAAGTTAACATTTCAAAGGTCCGAGACCAGATTCCAAATTGTTGGGTGCACGGCTTTCACAGAATATCTCTTCAGATTGATCCATTCGATCTTTTTCCTTTTTTTTTCAAAACACTACTCCTCCCTGAAAATACAACTTTTTTAAAATCTGACAACATATGTGAAATGCTTGCACCTGGTATTATGCCCAATTAACTTTTTACGGGAAAAAAATGACTATTAATTTTTTATCTCATTTCATGACTTGTTTGGGGTTTTGAGCACGTATCTACATTCCTCAAGCATGAAATACAAGTGGGCACTGATTGGATTACATGTATGATGGTTACCGAGCCTTGAGAGAAAGAAAAAAGGCAAAAATGTGGAAATCGGAAAGGTAAATCTCAAAAGAAATGGTTAGATATCGAGGTCTTCTCTAGTTGTGCGAGCAACAACTCGGTGAGATTTATAAGACTTGACACTGGGATCAGGTCGCACTGGCTTCTGCCTACAATCAATTAAGATCATCAAAATTAATGAGATCTATGAAATGACGAGTAAAATCGGGCCAATCAAAGTGAGACTGATAAGAGACTCACATCAAGTGATTCATTTCTTTATCGCACCTGTCAAAGAACCTACGGATGGTTACGAGGGGGCAGCTTGTCCTGACCTTTTCCCATAGACCCTTCGATTGTTTTAAGGTATTTGCTGTGTGACTGCAGTTGCGAAACTCTGAAGTTACGTTGAAGAAAAATGTGTTCAGCTAAAAGAGATTCAGTTGAGAAAGGGAGATGAACTTACTGCCCTTGATATAGCACCACTCGTGCTCAATTGGATTGAGTTTGCAGTAGAACTTCGGCAGAAACATACATAAATGACCAGCTTGTTCAATTATCATCTGAAGGCTGGGTTTCTCCTTCTCGAAGTCCGATTGATTGGATAAGATCTTGGCTGAGCAACAATACATAACCTCATCGTGGGCTGGTGCAGCTTCAGTTGTGGTTATTATATCTTCAGAATTTGGTTGGTCGTTATCTCGGATCAAGCGCTCCGCTCGAGCGATTTGATCCTTTGCACGGCCTGTCTGTGCACACTTAGCACATCTCAATCCAAGGGGTTTGAGTCCTTTTGAGGTCCGGATAGTATTGTAGTGGTCCCATAAGCCACGCTCGGCCAGTACCTGCTGCACTCCCTTGGGCTTCCCAGCAAGAACAAGGAATTGTTTGGTTCCGTCAGGCTTATCCTTGAGTTGCTTATCTGGATGATCGAAGGGGAAGTTCATGGATTGTATGGTTCCACGAAGTTCGGCTGGGATGTTGGGATCATCGGAGGGGATGACTGTGTCGTGTAGCTTTGCCTGTGATCCAGCTGGGCCAAGGTTCATTTTTTCTACTCGAAGAGCATCCAGCGCAAAAGACTCGTGTGCTGATGAGCAGTCAAAGATGAAGAGACCTTGGCATCCGGGGTTTAGGAATTCAAAGATTGGGATTGCTCGTGTTTGGACTTGCTTAATAAGTTGAAGACAATTCCACCATTCATCACCGTTGCTGCCTGGGTAGATGACAACCACTGCATCCTTAAATGGAAGAGTACATGGTGTATCTTTGGGTATGACGAGCCGGCCGTGTTTTTTCTCAGTGAAATCAGATTCATGAATAAGTTTTCCCTCACTCTTTCTCTTGAGTGCACAGTCCCCTTTAGCCAGCCACGCCGATTTTGGCTCTTTGCCAGTATGGCATGTTGCTTCATCCTGATAAACTCGGACAATCTCGCGATTTGTGTTGTCTAGAACCGGATTGATAACTTGATCAAGATTTTTACCAACATAAGTAACTTCTTGCTTGATCAATTCAGAGAGCTGATTATTGTATTTTTGTTGATATAACACAACATCTGCACGTTCGTGTCCATCGTAATAGAGACATTTTGTGAGGAGTGTGACTGATGATCCAAGTGTGTGCATCCACCTATTAGCTGTGGAAGCACAGATTGAATCCTTATACTCGTCAAACTGGGGTAAGATTACCTCAATGAGATGCTGGACAAGGTCTGCTGGCCTGACCTAATGACAAGGATCAAGAAAGCATAACTTAATGTCTTACAGTTGGCAGAAGAATTTAGATAAAGCACATACCTTACCAGTCTTCTCGCTTGTAATCCATTCCCAGACCATCCGCTCTATCCTCGGATCATCCAAGATTGACTTAGGTGGTGAACACAGGCCATTCTGTCGTATTGGTAAGCACCTATGAATCACAATGTATTTTGATTGTTTTCGAATTTGTTCAGCGTGACTCTTTCCAGTTTTGAACTCCAAGTCAAGGTCAAGTGCTCGTCCAAGGTATGAGTATGCTACTTCTTTTGAGGCTGAAATCGATGAACTACGTGGATTAACAAGATTGAGCTGCTTCCTTAGGTTATTAAATTCAGCTAGTATTGCTAGCTCCTGAGCTTGATGGATTGCGACCAAATTCAAAGATGGATTCTGATTGTAGTAGTCTGTAGCATCCTTGATTGCGTCATGCAACTCTTGCCATTGCTTGTTGATAACTTCAATCTGATGCGCCGATTTTGGGTTTGGGGTTGGGTTTGGAGGTGATGTGTCTACTGTTCTGGTTTGACTAACTTGAGTTTCAGAAAGGGTATTATCATAGCCTTTGAGTTTGATTTGTGGATCTGAAGGATCTTTCTTGAAATCATTGTCAACACCATCTTCAGATCCATCGTCAGAAATTGATTCAAGTGACACCGAAAAGCTGTCCAATGTTTCTGAATCCTCACACCATGTAAATATCCTTGTAGCATGTCGACGTGCACACACAAAAGACTTTCCTTATACCCTGTAAAGACCCATCAAAGAGGTACCACAACAAGCACATCTTCCCCTTATCACCTGGGAGGTTGAAAGTCAGTTGACTCCTGCTGACCACAAAAGATTCCGCAAATCCTTTGAATAAATCACTATTCACAAAAGGTGCTCAACGGCAATCTCAGTCTAAATCCGACCAAAAGACTTTGAGATTTGTTTCAAAACCCTCCGTGTGTGCACGTCGATGTGCTACACAAATATTGACATGGTGAAGCTTGAAGAGACTTTGGCATCTACACCAATCACAAGAGGACCTGCACTTTTTGTGTTGCTTTCATTGTTTAAAAGTCCTTGGGAATATTTTGTTTTTTTTGTCTTTGATTCATATGATTCCATTGCATGGCGGCGCTTAATTTGACCCTTGCATCGTTTGGAGGGACGTGGCATTGGTGCAAAAGCAGAACAATAATAAAATGAGGCTTGGTCAAAGAAAGAAGAGGTGATTGAGGTTCATAACTCAGTCCATCATTGAACTTTTCAAATTTTGTATCTCAAAATTTGACCCCACGGGGCCAAATTATTCATCAATCGGGGTCAAGCCCCAATCGGACACTTCCTTACGTTCAGTGAAATCAACCATACTGTTGGTAAATTTGTTTGTAATGGTTGAATTTGCCCTAATTTCAAACTAGTCAGACCCAACAGACCTGGTATGATATGTCATCAACTACCTGTGACTTTGGGTAAGCTTACTCATCCAGACCTTATATATATGTACCTCTTGTTTTCATTTTTCCCCCATGTGGTTCCTTAGGGAAATCAGGACTGATCTCCCACCCTCTATCCTTTGGAACTAGGTAAAGTCATTGTCTCCTTTCTATGTATCATTTTTCAAGTTGTTGTCTGTTTGCCTTGGAGATATTGGGAATGATTGCCTACCCTTCACAATACTTCAAATGTATGGCACTTCCTATCCTTTCCACCTTCCATATCTACCCCATCAATGGAAGCCAGCATAAATCCACTCCTAATTCAGCATCTGACCTGATCTATGAAGCAAAAGGAAAACATCTTCCAAGAGACATGCCTCAGAGGAGTTCCACACTAGTTTTGGACTTTAGTGGTAAAAAGATACATTGTATCCACACTTGCCACCAAAGGTGAGGGTAAATTTGATATCATCAAGATTACCTGACCTGAGATGGTACGTTTGGTGGAAACTGTGCATACAATGTATCTCCTTGCCACTAAAGTCCAAAACTTGTCAGAATGTTTTCAGTCAAGTTTTTTTTGCCCATTAAAGGCTATGCTATCACTGATGCCTGATTAAAAGAGGTTCCCATAAGATAAATGAGGAAAAAAGGAAAGCTTCAGAAATCCCTTTCAAATGTCTAAGAAACTATGTAAGTTCAAAAGAAAGAAAAAATACAGGAGAGAAAAATGTAAAAGAACAGGAGGATTTCAAAAGAAAGAAGAAATGTTGAAAACGTCTTGGGTGTTTTTGATTAAGAGATTTGTTTAAGTTTATTAGTTGAACCTGTTCTAGCTGTATCATAATTCTTCACAAACCAATCCACACTTTCACGAAGAGCTAATTAGATAAGATCAAGAAGAGATTGATCAGTAAATTATCCAAATCCAAAGAGATGAACAAATTCAAAAAGGAGGGGTTTATGTACCTTCCTCAAATGGAGTGAACTTGAAATCAGGTAAAAGTTTCATTAGTTTTGAGTTACTTGCTGTTTTCTTATATTGACCATCGGCTTTAGTTGAATCAAACTAAATAGAGAGAGATGAAACGAAATGTCACAATTCGAGTCTCCAAAAGTATTTCGTTAACATGTAAACTATTTCTTTCACAAGATGACTCACAGAATAATCTCCTTTGAAATCAATAGCTTTCACAATCGCGTCCGCTACTTGTTTAATTGAAACTTCGTCCTCTTCTCCAACTAAAACCCAAGGATCGGAGATAAAAGAGTAGAACGCTTAGAAGGAATCTTGGAGAACTAAAGACTAGATTTTAAAATCCAGAAAATAGACTAACCTGAAAGGATAAGTGGATCAATTTCATTATATTCCCATAACTGCCATACAAACAATTTAGCTAAATCTCTAGAATAAATAAATTGTCGTAATGGACTACCTGTTCCTGAGATTGTGAATGGAGTGTTGTTTTCTGATAGAGAGAGAATTAATCTGACTATCAGAATTCTGAATGGAATCTAGATCATTTCTTTCAACGGACTTACTTTTGGCTAGAAGACATTTATGAACTAAACCTGGAATCACGTGTGAATCTTCTAGATCATAATTATCATGTGGACCTATAGGAAAGAAACGATATCAAACGATGAATTCTTTAGTGATCGGGTTTGGACTTAGCATATAATCTTCTTTAAAAGAACAAGGATTTACCAAAGATGTTAGTAGGGATCGCACTCGTAAAATTACAGCCAAATTCAGAGTGATAAGCACTACAGGCATCGATCAAAAATAAAAAGGATGAAAGGTTAATTTCGTACAAAGATCTGAAGGCAAATCAAAAGGTTCACTCAACTGGTTTTGTACATCTACCATTCGTTTAGCATGAGCATAACCAAAATTACTAGAGTGAGGTGGACCGTTGTGTACCATGGTTTCATCGATCGGATAAGTGACTTTATCTGGAAAGACACAAGTTGAAAGGCAGGAAACAACTTTTTGACACTAAACATTCAAAGAGACAAATAACCATTAAGCTCTTCTCGATCAAAAGGTATGATTGTAGTAAAAAAATGAAGAAAGCGATTGAACTGACTTTAAATTCTTTAGAAGCCCATAAAACGTTTTCATTAATCTTAGCATTATCACGTAAAAAAGTAGCATTATGTTTTAAATTTGCAAATAAACCACCAACTAGAGCAGCTAAATGTAAAACATGAGTAGGTTTATATTTTTCAAAAATTGATAAAGTTTGATTTAATTCTCTTAAATCTCCATCTTTTGATCCAGATAAAAATATCCATTCTTCGTCTTGACTTCGTTTTCCAAATCTTGACCCTACTGGTTCTTTTTCAATCACATCTTTTAAAGCTGATCCTACTAATCCAGTACCTATTTCATGTGTTCCAAGACATTGTTCCAGATGAGTTTGCAAGTTGCTATGAGGATGAATGGAACTATAATCTCACCGCCTGTGACTAGTACGACGACTTTTTGAGGTTTATCGTTGGATGAGCTTTCAGATTGATTCATGTTGGTGCGTTTCGTTTATGATGATGGTCTTGTTGAATTGGTTTTCGATCGAGTGAGGTTGTGGAGTTGCAGTTGTATTGCGAGAGCACTTAAAATTCGCCCTCAGACATTTCAATCGGCGCGAGCCCCGAAGCCGATATCCTGTCGGGTATCTGTCGGGCTCCCCGTCGAGTCCACTCAGATTATGCTTTTGCTGGAATTTTCAAATTTTTGAGAATCCATCCATCAATTTCTGATAAATTCATAAAATCAAAATCAATTCACAAGTTACTGTTCATGATGTGAAATTCTTTTCAACAAGTCAGAAGCAGGCCCATAAAAGTAGCAGTATATGTAATGGATATCAGAATGTACTGAAAGTGCATTTATCTTGAGAAACAATGTGATGTGGTAGTAGCCAAAGGAGAAGAGTTTGAATAGGTCCTTGATTATTCCTCAGCATGTATGAGATAAGATGTACTCATTCATTGGTGTGTTTTAACCTTTGGCCTTTGGGATAGCTAACCACTTACAGTCAAACCCGCGCAATCACATAATTTTGGTGGAAGACTTTTGCTATGCATTTTCACGGGTTATGCAATTCCATTGTCAAATTTGGCAGTAAAAAGGATCAAGATTAAGAATTTTTTTTATGCATTATCACAGGTTATGCATCTGCGCGGGTATGCAATTGCGCGGGCTTGACTGTACATGCAAGCTCATGCAAGTCTGCTGGCCAAAATCAAACCTGCCCAAGGAAAGACTTAATACCTGGAATTCTCTTGGGAGAAAATGCAAAAGGTATATATTCTATGATGTGAATATGCATGTTATAAGCTTGTTGGTCAGACAGCTTGACACTTCCTGTTCCAGAGGGAAAATATCCAAGGAGTGGATTTCATCACCAAAGTCTGAATCCCATCAGCTCACACTGGGGGTGCAGCATTTTTTTAGAAGGAGCGCCTATGCACATTTTGTTGGATCAAAACCACGCCTGGGTGCCACTGGCGCGCCGGGCACAATCTTTTTAAAGCAAAAATTGAGCCAAACTCGAGAAAGGCTTGTCTTTTGAAAAATTCAGATCTTAAAATACTTTAATAAACAAAAAATGAGATGACAGAAGAGATACAACTAGGCAAAATTGTCATCTTTGGGGTTCCAAGCTCCAGGTGCACTGTGTGTTTTCTGAACTTTTGGCATATCGTTGATTGGATACAAAGATGAACTGGCTGTTGAATATGGATCTGTATATACATGAATTCAGAATGATCCTCAAACCTGGGAGCATGTCTGATGGTAGAATCAAACCTAACAGAGCCCCCCTCACCATATTTGTTAGGTTTGGATACCCATACCCAATTTGGGCACGCCGACCAATTTTTCAAGTTTTTTGAGGCGCATTGTTTGGCGTGTTTTTTTTCTGCACCCCCAGTGTGACCATCAGCAGTATCTTTTTCAGATGAACAACACAATACTTATATAGATAGGGTACTCGATGTGCACCCACTTTGGTAACAAGAGTTGCATAAAGTTACATATAAAAAGTTTGCATCACAATGAGAAAATTTCTCACCATGTGTGTATGTATAAAATTTGCTTATGTGAAGACGTTTGGTAAATTTGTCAAAGGTTGAACTTGCATTTCACAATCATTGATAAGTTTACCATTGTTTTCTATTTTGTAAAGATGAACTTTCAGTCATTTGACTTGATAATTCATTATCCTTGAGTGCATCAAGTAGAAATAACTTCATTCTTCTCATTTCCACCTTGTCTTGCTTATCTTCCTTTGGATATGAAAATGCCAATAATAATCAACTTTCTATCATATCCAAAGAACAACTTCACAAAAAGCACTTTCAAGTGAATCACAATGCAGACAGTAACAATGATAATGAAAATATCAAATTGAAAAGAACAAAGACTATGTATGCAACAAAACAGTTTGATGAATACAAGTATAAAAATTTGAAGGAATCATTCTCAGGCTTCTGCTATACAAACCATGTAAAAGTTCAAATTCCTATCTTTTTGTATCTGACTTGATTGATTGAAAGTGATAAGATTATATGATGGCATCAGTTTCTTAGATCAGAACATGGTTTTGTCCCCATATTATTTTGATTGATTGGGACTTGATCTTGACATAAATTAGTAAGTTCTCAAATTGAAAGATTCCAAATCAAATGAATAAGATTGTAATATGAATGACTTGATTTCGATTTCAATTGATTACAATTTGATTTTGATTGATTGAGTTTTTGAAAAAGGCAGGCATACAGACCAACATAACATGGGGGTTGCACAGTGGTATGGAGGACAGGTAACACCTTTGCAGAGGCTTGAGCAAGCTCCACAGAAACTTCTTGCCTTTGGCCAGTATGAGGCATGATTGAAGTAAGGAACTGGAGAAATATGCATGGGATCCGTCTTCAAATCTACTCACTTCTGGACCCAAACATACTTTTTTTTAAGTGAACATTGTTGAGGTAAAAAGAAGAGCCCTTTTGTAAAAAGGGGGTTGCTATATGCTCACAACCTGGTGTCACGGGAGCCAAAATTGGAGCTCACATACAGGTGAGAATTGTACACTTTTCTAAATTCTCCAAAACAGATTGTTTTTATTTCAGATTCCTTCAATTGACAATTTTTGTAGTGCTCAGGTGATCAGGCAGTTTTGCACACATTTTGCTGTACATTTCTGGAGAATGCTCATTTCTGTCTTGGATGACTATTCTTTGAGCTCAGTCTCTTAGATTAGTACTCAGAATCAGTTCATGAGTCACTGCATACTCAGAAAAGCTCAGAACCTTGTCCAAAATCCTGGATCAGCAGGCTCCAAGGCATTCCACTGAGGATCAGCTGAGGGGCTGAGATGAAGTGAGCAGATGGGCCAGCCCTCCATCAGGCTTCTTTGCTAAGGAATGATTCCTGAGGAAGGCCCAGGTCATCCGCTCAGTTCCTGTTTATCATGTAATCAGCTGACAAGCAGAAAGAAACACAGAAGAATAGGGAAAGAAATTTTGGAAGTAAAATTGAACAAATGTTGAAAGAAAAAAGAGAATTTTGATGCACACCCCAATGTGAGCATCTATTTGTGCCCCTGTGCCTGTATCATGTGAGATCACCAAGCTGGTTCAATTTATCTTGGGTCTCAGGGAAAAAAATCACAAATCACACTTTGCCAAAGCAAAAAAACATGGCAAGGGTACCGGATGTGTGGCTTCTTGTCAGGGTGGCTTATTCAGGGAGCACAGCCTGCAAATTTACCTCGGATGTGAAAATCTGAAGAGACCTCGGATTTTGACCCCAAGGGAAGCTCTATCCAAGGATCCAATACGAGGCAACCGCAATGGCCAAATTTTGCCTCAGAGGCATTCCTTGGGTGCCCTTTTCCTCAGGGGGCATATGAGGACTCCTTGGATGTTTGTTGCCAAGACAACTATGCAGGCAGTGGAGTTAGTAAGTGGTCTAGTCAATTCTTACTTCTCAGTCCTGACAGAGATCTTACTGGTTATGTAGGATCACAGAAGAATAACTAAACTAAAGTTGAGAAAGTTGGCGGCTAAGGTAATCAGTTACAATGGTTGAACTATGGGTGAAGCTTGATTATAATGGAAGTAAAACTGTCACTAAAAACTCTAAGCCCTACTGTAATTTATTACAGACAAAGCTGGTTGGGCTATATAAATCTTTGTTTGGGTACATGAGAGGTTTGGCTGTAACCTCCATCAAGCTTTTTTATTATTGCACTCTAGGGCCCCGTTTGGTTGTGATTGATTTTGGCATACTACAGTAAAAGTGTACCACAGGAAATGAGCAAATAATGCAGGAAAATTTCCAACTCACCATTTAATCGCAGTACAAAAATAAACGGTGGTTTTTAGGAATCATTGTTTGGCAACTCACAACCAAAGCCAAAGTACAGCACTTGTGACGACTATTTTTTTATTCAACACCAAAGATTTAAAATTCTCATTATTGATTCTTCATCAATCAGGTTTGTCAAAATCTCGTCTAGTCCCTCAATTTATCTATCTGAACCTTCTTCAAAACAGGTCATCAGATCGAAAGTTTCATGTATATAATTACATTTTATTTCCACTTCATCATTGTTGAATTGAGCTTGATCCACAATGTTTTCATCTGTCTCATCAATCTTGTTATCCTCATCATTCTCATTATTCTCATTATTTGCATTATTCAAGTTTCACTCCCATTACTTGCTGGGTTAAAAAGAGTGAAGATATCAACAGATGATGATTTTGATAACTTGAGATTAACAAACCATGGTTTTGAAGACACAATGATAATGTTGAAGCGATGATAACAAAGAGTGATGATTTTGATGATTGACCAGGTGGAGTGATTGATGAAGTAACAAGATCAATGAGGTGATGATGTTGATAAAATGATTTCCTGGATTGTAATCACAAGTATGGGAAGAGGTCAAAATTGGACAAGTCCCCTTCTCACGTACGGAAATAATCGCCAAAAAGGAGTTTGTACTTTTACCTTGAGATTGTGAGATTATCGACCAAATAATGTGGTACGATAATCTCTAACTTTGGGCTACCAAACGTCCAAATTTAATTGGCAATTATTTTACTGCGATGCTCCGAATACCACAGTAAAATAATCACAACCAAACAGGGCCTAGGTTGCCTTTGAAACAAGGCATAAGGTGTAATTGTATTCTATAACAGTAATGGTTATTACTGTTGGCTGTCTTTGAAACTAGACACACATGTTAGTCTTCAGATAGATGGAAACAATAGATATGTTTTTATCATAACTTTTTATTTCTTTTATTTATTAATCAATCTTGAAGCTCCTTTGGATTTAGTTGGTCAAGGCTCAGAGGCTGACACTTTTGATATCCCTTTTCTAGGAGTGTGTCATATTTCTGGTACCATGATACATGGTTTCATCATATTCCAGTATCCAAAACCCATGTCTTGTTGGTAGGTTCCAATAGTGCTTTTTGAGGTCCTGGCATGAAGGTAACAAGTCAGGTGGTACCATGAAGGAGGGGCTCATGTAGAGGAAGTGTCTCTGAGGTCCTGGCTGGAAAGTAACAAGTCAGGTGGTAAGAGGTACAAGCCATGCAGGAGTGGCTCATGTGGTGGAAATTTTTCTGATAAAGGATAAAGCAAATTGTTTTTTTTCAGAACAGCATTTCATAATTACTGGCTCTCAAAGTAGACCAAGTTTCAAAAAACCTGGTTGGCCTAGTTGATGTTTTGGCTATGAGCTGTCAAC
Organism: Melampsora larici-populina 98AG31; assembly: GCF_000204055.1. Lineage (NCBI taxonomy): Eukaryota > Fungi > Basidiomycota > Pucciniomycetes > Pucciniales > Melampsoraceae > Melampsora > Melampsora laricis-populina. The sequence continues at coordinate 21,582 of NW_006768860.1, read as the reverse complement.
AAATGTCAACTTGATACACAAAGTTACTGCCCAAAAGCAATTGGGTCAACCAGGTTTTGTTTTAACCATGTATACTTTGAGAACCACTATTAAAACCAAGTTATGTTTCATATCTAAGTTCAAATTTTCAAACTTTTACTAGAAAACTGAACTTTATTCTTCCAGATTCTTCCAGTAGTTTTTTCTGTCTGAAATTTAAACTTGATTCTTTTTATCACTTGTTGCATAGATCAAGTGCATCCTCATCATTTGCTCTTCTCGATTGTGAATGTGAAATCCAAGGATGTGGATATGCTTAAGATGAGATGAATCTGATTAAAGAAACTTATAACCATCTCATTATATGTTGGACAGTGAGAAAAAATAAACAAGTTTTTTACTACCTTAAGGCAGATTAGAACTTCAAAGGTTACCACTGAAAACAAAAAAGACAGTCTTTGCTGTATTTAAATCCAGTTAGAAACTGAAATTTGAAGGTCTTCATTTTTTCTCAATGTCCAATATACAACCCAATGGTTGTAGTAGTGATTTATTGATTGGGATGAATTGTTGAGGTTGCATCTGTTTGATTTTTTGATTTTGAAAGCTGTGGAGTCTTATGTACTTAATCAGACTTAAGGACAGTGAAGATGTAGTTTTTTGAGTTCAGATTAAGTTGATTTGGAAGGCATTTCAGATCGTGTTAGAATTCAAGCACATGACCTCTAAAGACATGGTTTCATTGGATGATCAATCAGTTTTGTTGAAGAATTATTTGAAGAAGTTGAGTTTGGATTAAAGTACAAGTAAGATGAGTTTCTGAAATTTAAATTAACTTTTTGTTTTGTTTTTGTTTAAAGTCAGATTTAAAGAAATCCGATTTTATCATCACTTGACTCCGACGATTACCAAGCAGTGTGACTGTGAACCGATTCCATCACTATCACTATCAGAACCGAATCGACGGTGAGTTCTTCTGATTAACTTTACAATTTTGACTATCTCTCTCTCTTTCTCTTTCTTTCTTTCTCTCTTTCATTTCTCACCAAAGCAACCAACCCACCCTCAAGCCATTCGTGTTTGAATGAAAGGACACCAAACTCGAAACTGTTGAATCCAAATTGAAATTGGTTTTAAATTTCACACCACTTAATCATGATTACATATGTAGCTTCAGTACCAAAGAGTAAAAAAATTAAAAACCAATTCAACTTTTTTTTTTTTTGGGTTACCCCTCCATTTCTTTTTTTTTTTTCGTTCATCTTTTTTTTTTTCTTACATAACTAAATTTCAATCTTTTTTAATTTTCCCTTTAATTCTATAAATGACTCTTACAGACATAGTTTTTTTTTTCAATTACACAATGGTAAATTTCGGATAATACTGTTGTACTAGCGAAAAAAAAAACACACACACTCACATGAACAACATTAGAGAAAAAAATCCCAATTGAGACGAAAAAAAACACACACACACATCCGACCAAAGAAAGCCGAGGCGAGAAGAAGAAGATGGGTGGATTGAATGAGGAGGGACCGGAGAAGAAATCGGGTGGGACTGGGACTGGTGCCGAGGGTGAGCCAATTCCAAGAAGTCATTCAACTTCAACTCATGGTTCATCATCAATACTCTACAACCATCACACTTATCATCATCACAATCAAGAACCACCATCAAGTACATCAGCATCTGGATCAGCACTATCATCAACACCATCATCAGCACCAACATTACCACATCGAACATCACTCTTACCCATCACCACTTCACCTTCACCTTCAAATCAAACATCAACACCACATCAACCAGCAACATTAACTCAACCAGTACCACAATCACAACCAGTATTATCATTCTATTTATCATCCAATCAAACATCACCATCACAAGATATCATTCAACATCATAATTCTCTTCGTCAACTTCTCAGTACTCCATCAACTAACACTTCACTTTATAATCCATCACACCAACACTCTCAACAAGCTTCACAATCACAACAGCAACATCAGCCACAACAGCAGCAGCAGCATCAACAACATCAACACTCATCAACAGCCGCAACAGCAGCAGCATCAACATCATCAACAACAGCAGCAGCAGCATCAACAACATCAACAGCAGCAGCAGCATCAAATATACTCAGCTTATTATCCTCGTATTCAACCAAGCAACTCGTTAGCGCCGTATCCACATTCAAACCAACTTAACCCTTATGCTCAAGCGATCGTTCATCATCACCACTCAAATCCCCAACCTCGGTCATTTGTTTTCCATCAACCACAAACAAATTTAAATCAGACTCACACTAACACTTCCACTTCTGATCAACAACAACAACAACAAAGACAGACCCGACCATCCCCAACACCGCAACATCAGCCAAATCACATTCCATCTTCTTCGTCTACTTCTTCCAACTCACTTCAAACTAGAATCAACTCTCCATTTAGTCCCGCTCTATCATCACCCAACCTGCTTGATAGTCCAATTCAAACTCAACCTCAACAGCAGAAAAGTAATAATCCATCTATCAAATCTAAACCATCTACGTCAACTTCTCATCATTTGGGCACTTCACACCTTTTATCAAATCAAACTCATCAGCACGACCTCAAAAGGCCTTCACTCGCTTCACTTTCCTCATCTCCCTCAACTCTCTCTTTCTCGACGTCTCATACATTACCCAATCAAACTCATTCAGCCTCTCCATCTCAATTTAGACATTCATCTAATCCTTTTCCTCTTTCAACTAGCGGCATCAGTTTATCTTCTGCTCGGTTATCAATTGCATCTGTCACTAATCCATCTACCGATCAAAATCAACTACATCCATCACCACTTAGTCATCATCATCATTCTTTTCAAAGCCATCCGGTCAACAATAATCCATATCTATCTCCTTCCATACCGCATCCCTCTGCCTCTAACTCGCATCTCACAACTCCATCATCATCAGCCAATCTCACCGGTTCAATCTCACCGGTTCCAAACTTACTTCAGCTTGAGCCCAGTGATATCACCACCCAATCTCAAAATGACCGTTTCAAATTCCCGGACGCCGATCAAAGATCTAATCAAAATTCAGAGACCACTAAAGAATATGAGACTTGTTCAGTTGAACCATCTTGTGATCCTACCAATCTCACCACATCTCAATCTAAAAGACGAAGATCAAGTAAAACCTCCTTAAACTCACCTACTGATCCTACCACTAGTTCTATTGATGGAGGAGGAAAATCAAAGAGTAAGAAGAAATCGAAAACAGGTGAACGATCTAATACAACAGCAGTTGGACAACTTTCGAATCAATTAGCCGACCCTAGAGATCCAAGTTTAAAACCTTATGCATGTGCATATCGAGCTTGTTGTGATCAAAGACCTAGAATCTCGTTTAATACTTGTGGTGAATTGTTATCACATTGGAGAGAAACTCATGAAAGTTTCAGAGGAACTGATCCATTAGAACGTCCATTTATGTGTGTTATGGATGGTTGTATGAGGGATTGGAAGGTAAGCTTTCTTGTCTATCATTATTCTCGTTTTCTAGCCAAGAGGTTGATTTTTGGATGATTTGGTATCTGAATTTTAGAATATCGCAGGAATCCGCTATCACATTCGTATGTACCTTTGGTTTCCTATAGATCAATCAAAAGCCTTACCTGGTCCACTTTTTGTTTACAAAAATTATAGAAACAGCAACGGATCATTTTATTACAGATCCTGTGACTTCAGAAAGAGTCAGGAATTTACAATCAGAACAGAAACCCATCCAAAGAGGGCCAATTAGTAGTAGTCGACCAACAGGTCTTAATCTTTTACCTAATTCTAATCTTACTACTCAACCACATCATCTTCCACCTGTAACTACGATCAGTAATCCTATTCCTACTACTACGACCACTCCTACGATTAAGAAAAAACCTAGTGGGAAAAGTAGAAGATTGAATCGATCTGATGAAAAGAATGCAGCAAGGAAATATCTGTGTCCGATTGAAGGATGTGAAAAAAGGTATCAACAAACGTGTGAGTCAGGAATCTTTCACCTATGAAGTTTTCAGTTTATGTATCTTCATTTACTGACAGATTTGATGTCTCATTTCGATGATGAATTTTTTTTTCACCTTTCAATTCACGAAACCAAACATCAATAGCTGGATTAAAATATCATCTTTCAAATGGACCTGAACATTCTGCAAAACTTCATAGAGATGGTGTAAGTATTGATGGATTAATAGCCACATCGACCTTAAATATGTTGAAAAGTAAAGAAATGGAAGCAGGAGAAGAAGAAGTTGGGAACAAATTGATGGAAAAGAGAGAAATGAGTACTGAAGTTGGAATTATAAATGAATCGAATGTTCGAATCATTGGATTGAGTGAAGGAATTGAACCATCAAATGAGATTTATACGAGTAATTCGATCAATAATCATCATCAGAATAATGTGAGTATTAGTAGTCCAGTCCATTTCCCTGGAATTCTTCATCCTTCATCTATTAGTAGATCTGGTAGTCTTACCAACACTGGGATCGGAATGGGAAACATAAGGAAGACAGAAGAGAAGAGTTTCTTGTTGAGTGGAATGAATGAAGAAAATAAAGATGAAGAGAAACCTACGATGGTGCCATTACATTTGAATCATTCATTACCTTCACTTTCTTTATCTAATCATCATTTACAAAACCATTCTCATCATTCACAACATCAACATCATCAACATCATCAACATCACAATGGAAACTCGATTTTGAATAATTTACAAATCTTACAACACCATCAACAACATCAACAACATCAACAACAACAACATCATCAACAAAGACATCAAATCATTCAACCTTCAAGTACATCTTCAAATACATCTAATTCATTAGGAAGCTTTCAAGTTCCTGAAAGGGAATCCTTACCACCCTTACATTCAACTCGAGTACATCCTTCTCATTCTCAACACCCACCACATCATCATCAACATCAACACCAACATCATCTTCCACAATTATTACATCACCTTTCACCTCCTTCTTTACCTTCTCAAAGTTTATCTAATCCTAATAGTACTACTAATAATACTACTAATTCATCTAATCTTACTACTTCTTCTGATGAAGTTAATCCTCATCATCATCCTCATCAACTTCCTAATCCTTTGAGTAATCCTTCTGAACATTCTCATCATCATTCTTCTCATTCTCATCATCATTCTTCTAATCATCAACCGTCTTCTGCTCATCAACCTTCTTCTCATCATCAACCTACTTCATAACAACAGCAAAACTCGAATCATCAAGTTTATCATATAAACCAAGTCTGGATTTTATTTTCCTAAAGAATCGTACTTTATTCTCTTTTGACATACAAAATAAAAAGCACTTGATTTTCTCTTTTTTTTGGTGGTATTCTTTTTTTTTCTTACAAAAAGATATATATATCATAACATAACTATATAATCAGTTTTTCTTTTTCTTTTTCTTTTTTCTTAATGATTTTTTAAACGGAAAATTTATTTAAGTTTTGAGTATCATATATATATTTCTTTTAAAAAAGAAAAAGTACAAAAAAAAAAACACAGTTGGATTCGATTAATTTGAATTTTTCTTGATATTTATTCAATATATATATGTTTGTCTCTGTCTCTGTGTGTCTGTGTGTGTATATACATGTATAGATTTTTTTTGTGTGTGAATGTTTGTGTGTATATGGATCTTTGGGAACAATTTTTTTTTTTTGGTTTTAATTTATTTTGAATGGGTATTTTTATGATCTACAGTTAACTTGTTCTGATTATATATAACTTGGTGGGTGTTTTTTTTGTGCACTTGGAGACCTTGATTTTGAATGGCAAAACCAATTTTGGTGGCAGAAATTTGTGTGCATATAGAGATTTATGCACTTACCGGGACATCAACTTAGTGGGAGTTGACTGTAATATGATCTACAGTCAACTCCCCCTAATTACATACAGCTTGGCGGGTGCTTTTTCCATGCACTTAGAGGAATATGCACTTAGAGAACCCACTATCATGAGGGTGATTTATCATAGATTTTGCGTTCCTGAGTGCAAAAATTAATCATGTGTGTTATGGTTAAGTTGTTAACCGCATGAAATCCACTATGGAATGATGTAACATAGGATTCAACTACAATAATGCATTCTTAAGACACTCTACACACTATGGCAAAATCATGAACTGACCTCACCCAGCTCACCTCTATGCTGATGCCCACCTTGGTGACTAGAAAGAACCAAAATGAAGTCTTCAGTTGTTGACAAGAAACAAGGCAACAAGCTTTCTCACCTCTTGTTTGATCTTGGTGAAATTGATCCTGCGAGATCACATTTTTTTCAAAAAAATATATGCTTTTTTAGCAAGTTCAGAGTAAACAGCTACTCTTAAAAAGCCAAGGTTTTGAGGGGACAGGGAAGATTGAAGGTGTGCAAAGCTGGATGGGTGCAGATGGATCATGGGATGTCAGTTGACCAATTGGATGCATCAAATCCTATGATAAATCAAGTTTTAAGCTTTTGTAGATTTGAACAAGCGTGATGCAAAATTTGATGCAGTCATAGGGACTGCAAGTGTAAAACAGGTCCATAGTGGAACAGTGTGCAATTTAGCGGTAAAGTTACAATAAATCACCTCTTTACCACAACCGTAGTGGGTGCTTCTAGGGCGCGTTCACTTAAGCAATTTCTGGTGAGAAATCACATTCTGCAAATTTTAAAGTGTCCATTTGGTGGTGCATGTTTCATTTTTGCTTTAAAAATTTTACAGAATGTGATTTCTGGTCAGAAATTCCTTAAGTGAACGCGCCCTTAGAGACCTCATTTTTGCTGGCAAAACCAATTTTGGTGGCAAAAATTCATATGCACATTGAGAATTATGCATTTACAGGGATGTCAACTTACTTGGAGTTTACTGTAATGAATAAAACTGTAAAGGGTTTAAGGTTTTTTTACCTTGCTGGATTGGGATACTGGTTTGGTTTGGTTTAGTTTGGAGGAAGGGTTTGGAGGGAATTTTTTGTGAGTAAGTTTGAGTTTGAGTTTGGATTCAACAAGATGGTTGGCTTGGATTTTAAAGATTCTGGAAGGGTTTTTGGATCTTTAAAAATTTGGATAGAATTTTTCTTGAGGGTTTTGGGTTTTTCTTGGCAAATGATCTGATCCTTTGAAAGAAACCCTTTGGAAAAGTTTGTCAGAAGATCTGTGTTGTCTAAAAATGTCATGACTCAGATTCTTTAACCTGAGGTATCTATGTTGACAGTGTTATGTATGCAAGTCATGGTATTGGTGTACTCTTTTTGATGGCAAAAAAACTGGTGACTTGTTGGAATCAGGTGCTATTGGAGCAACATGTATTCAACATGAGACCCGGACCCGGGTTCTGGCCGGATATCCAACAGATGCTCCGACGGATCCGGAGGCCGGAAAGGACTCCAAGATTACCCAGTGGCCGGGAAATCTAGCGGTTTGGTATTTGGAATGAGGGGTGGAAAACTAAGCGCCAGATATACGCCAGATACTCTGGTTATCCGGCAAAAATCTGCCGTATCTGGTGTACTGGTTTGAGTGTTGGATGAGGGGTTTTTGGAAAAAAAAACCGGTTGAATAAAATCCGATTGGTGCGGATAAAACAAAATATCCGTTGGTTTGGTCTTCAGAATGGCCTGAATCCGCCTGATACCGGCCGGAGCACATCTTGAACATGAATTGGTTGTACCCTTTTGTGTGAAAAACAAGTAAAGAAGCTGGGGAAAAGTTCCAAAACAAGTCAAAAACCCAAAAGGATATAGCTGTTGGTCCTGTTGATGAGGTTGAGAGAAGGTTGGAAATAAGATGTTAAGAGACCTACCTGTAGAACTCAGAAAGTAGACAGACACACTCTAAAACTATAGTCTCTAGTGTCGAGAAGCGTGAAACGTCGGACCAGCGAGTTTTTGTCTGAAAAATTGATGCTGAGCCACAAACCTCATCAAATCTGGGAGCCGAGCGTACCATTGGAATCCTGGCATCAGTGGCAATCCAGATATCTTGTTGAAAAGTGAAGATTCCAACTTCTTGTTTTACTTGGTTTCCGCAACATAAGAAAAACTTGGGTTGAAGTGGGGTTCTGCGTAAATACACGGTCCAACATTTTACGCTTCTCGGCACTAGCGACTATACCAATGTATTCTTGGACAAATCAGTTTTGTGATCTGTGGTGATCTGTGGGAAAAGATGGTGAGGATATAGTTTACATAAAAACCTCTCAAGGAGGATATGATCATTGTTTTGATAGAGATCAGAACCTCAATAAGATGAATTTGGCTTTTTGGTTCAGATTGGCTAGTCATCCCAATGTGCATTTTCAAAACCCAGCCCTTAGAATATTTTTTAAGGAGAATCCTGACCCTGAAGTGGAAAAAAGAGTTTTCTCTGCTCAAAATAAAATTGAACCCAGGGTGTCCAGTGGGGCCCAGGTGTGGTTGCTAGAAAGAGGAGAAAAAAATGTGTTGAAATAACAGCTTGTGAAAAAGTGTGTGCCCCTAGTCTGAGGTTTGGATATATCTATTACAGTTGTTAAAGAAATGCTTAACAGAAGCTGGCTTGCACTGGGTCTATGCTCTCACTTATAAAAGGTCTAATCTGAACTTCTTTTGGTTATTTTTGCTTTTAAAATAAAAATACAACCAGTCAGCTGAGGTCAGCTTCTTTGAGTATGTACAGACCCCAATGATATAACTTGATTGCTTATAGCATTGTGCTCTTGTATATTTGAGCAGGAAGGGTCCAATTGGTAGTGTTACCTTAATTTCATTGTTAGATCTGTTGGATTTGCTTAATGTACATGGGTTCAAATTATGTATGCATCACATCTTGTTTTGAAAAAGTTGTTTCACATACAAGCATAAAGAAGTGACATAGCAGTGTCATGCATATATCATGAGCTCTGCTTTTCTGATATACAGAGTTGTGAAAAAAATTGTAACAAAACTTGTGGAACAATTTGGATTGCAAAATTCAATACATATAGTTGTTGGTAACGTGTTATTAACTGATGGGAATGTGAAAAATTCAGACTTCCAATATACATGTAACTTTTACTAACGGGACAGTTTGGTTTACTTAATTTTGTTCAACAGGTATGATGTCATCATCCTGTTGACCATCCTCACCAAATTTTCCCATAGCGTTCACATCCGGTTTCTCTTTTAAAAACTATTAGTCTTATATAGGCTTTTCTTTTTTGCAGCACAACAGAAAGCATTAGAAAGACTAGTAATCTAAAGATAGTTATAAAAATCCCAATTTTTTAGAAGGTATTCTAAAAAAAAGTCTCTTAAAAACCGTTTCACTCTATCAATCCAGATGAGCAATGGTGATAGCCATGATTTTGAAGCTGCAAGAGTGGTTACTGAACGTTTGGAAGCCCTTAAAACCGTTTACGAATCAATGGGAGGGTCTTCCGTTAAAACGATGGGTTGGGTACAATCAAAATATGCTGGGATTGTACCTTACAACACCAAAAACTGGTACAAACAGTGGTCCCGTTTTGCATCAGACCTTATCGAATTGGATAGGGAGAAGAATCGGCCTGTATTCTCAAATGACGGGCCGGTTCCAGTCGAAAAACCTCATCAAGCTTCTTCAGTTGCTTCAACAAGCGCACAACCGTATAATCAATCTCATCAACGTCAAAAATCAATTTATCAAACCAAAAATTCTCCTCCAAAAATTCATAACTCGCCAAATTACTACAACTCGAATTTTAAACATTGGGGAATTCACAAAGTCAAAGATTCGGAAGGTCTTAAGGTTCATGAGCAATTCTGTTTTGCTCACAACCTGGGACACTGCAAGCTCAAAGGGAAATGCCCTCGCATCCACCTTTGTGTCGGTTTGATATTGTTTTACTTTGTTTCAGATTCAATTTCTCTTTGAAAGATTATCCTGACATTTGAGTATGTTTTCTCAGAATGTCAGGAATTGCAGGCAAGATCACACAGGATGTGATCATGCATGATATGGCGGATTTACAAGAATCCAATATCTGCAATGTCGGCGAAGGGTTGGTATTTGTAATTTATTTTGAAGTGAAGTTTTTCATTTACTGATAATTGGTTAATTATTACTAGAACATCTAATGGGAAAGAAGAAGATTCAAATATGTCTTTGCCTGATGAAAATAGATCTCAGAAATTTCTTTGTGGATATGTATGGGATGGCGTGAACAGTCCTGGATCATCCCCGGCGATAGAATCAAGTCTTTAAGCGAAACCATTTCCGGATGCACCACCTTTATCAGACGACACAGATGCAATTTTGGTTTTAAAACAATATCCACATTTGTTCAAAATTGTAACGCCTATCAAAGTCGACAAATTAGAGGTTTTATTGATCAACCATCCAAATCAGCCTTTTGTGAAATCAGTGCTAAAGGGATTATGAGTTGGATTTTGGCCTCATTCTTCAATTCCTTCTTCTGAGATAGTTGATGGACCTAATCATGTTTCATGTTCAGATCACCAGGAGCTTTTGGAACAACAGTGTCAGGAGGAAGTCGATAAGGGTAGATATTCGGAAGAATTTACCATTTTACTTCCAGGTATGAAAGTCATTCCCCTTTTGATGATGTTGTGGTGATCAATTTATGGGATCAATTAAAAAATTCATAATTACCAGTTTACCAGTTTATTAGCAGGATTCAGCAGGAAAGAAAATTCAAAATGGAGGTTTTTGATCAATTGAAGCTCTTGTAGGCGTATGTATTGGTCATTAGGTCAACATTACATCATTTTATTTCACATTATACATTAAGATCATTATAGTTTACTTACAAACTTATTACAAAAAGAAACCAAGAAAAACATAAGAAAAATTCGAAAATATAGGTACATAGGTTGGAAAATGGTTTTTAGGTTAGTAAAAATAAAGTTATGGGTATTATGAGGTTAGAATATGAAAGAACAACATTATATTATACTATGACAATTTTAATCTTCAAGGTTGATAAGTAGAAACAAAAGTTATTAGGGAACAGGTACTTTTCGAAGTTGGTAAACAAGAGGTACACGTGTAGTTTGGTTGTGTAATAGTGGTAGTGATGGAATTTAAGGTTGCCAAGAGGATTTTCCGGGATTTTTAAGGTTATAGATGATGATGTCATATTACATGAGCAAGAAAAAGAGAGTAGCAGCTGTGAAAAGTGGAGAAAATGGGTAAAATGCGTGGAAAATAGAGGTTTTCAGCTAATTACATATGACAAATGACGTCAGACAAGGTTGGTAGATGGCTCATTCAACGCAGAAGAGTGGATTACATAATGTACAAGCTTTAAATCATTAGTAACGGAGGTGTGTGTAAAAAGTTATAAGGCAAATAAAGAATTGGTGTGAATCTCGAATTTACAGTCACAAGTCAACATGTAATGCTCAAAACCTTAACTTCACAACTCAATATCTTACTCATCACTCATCAGAAGTAGGTCATGTAGGTGTCAGAAATGATCAGTAACACGTGGGCTACAAGACGCACTTTAGTAATCAAAAATTGGAGCACATCTGAAAAAATTCGTAATCTCAAAAATTGGTTTTCAGCTAGTTTACAAGGAAAAAAATCACCTGTATTCATCATAAGAAGTGCTGTACATCATATCATTGCGTCATTGATCACTTTTAGCTGTGAAAATTACATCATTTATTAGTAACAAAATCATTACATTGCGTCATCATAGGGTTTTTAGGGAATTTTGGGCGGATTTGATTGGTTTTGAGGTTGTTGACCATTGTAAAAGTTCTAGTGCATTGTTATATATACTTGGAGAGGGTTTTTGGACTGTTGTTCCCCTTTTTTCTTTATCATTTACGCCATTATTATTTTGTTTATCATCATAAACTTATTTTAATAGTACCTGGTCACTTAAATACGCCCTTTATTACAATTATAAAGAGAAATTTACTTTAGTTTTATAGTCATAAAGACTTATTGGGAATAATATCAATCAGATATTGCTTATTTTCTTCAGTTATCAATTGGGAATAACACTATAGCAGTGTTGATAGTAATACAAAGTGTGTTTTTGAAGTTGAAATACGTGTGAAGATACATTTCTCTGGTGCCTTATCAGTACTCAATACAACAGAGCTCTTTCTGATTGTGTTGTTTTAGAAGAGCAGTCCTTAGACAACTTCTACTAGTCATTATATTAGTGGATTATCCTCTTCCAGCTCTGTATAACCCTTGTTGGGTTATAAGTTCTACAACGTCGAAAAAAGATTCTGTGAAGATGCGCGTGTGTTCAAATATGAGCGCAGGCAGGCCGTCACCAAACAATTTGATCAACAAAGACGAGATTCCGGTAGCTTACGACTCACTGAAAATTTTTGTTCCTTATCTAATTCAAATGAAGAAGGAGTTTGGCGAAGTTGTTATGTTTAAATCGGATGTTGAAGGCGCGTTTAGGATAATTCCGTTACATTTTCAATATCAAATGCGGCAAATAATGAAGATCAAAGGTAAAAAGAAGAGAGTCGACCACAACCTAACTTTTGGATCATCAGCTTCACCAAATATTTGGTGTGGAGTATTTTTGCTAGTATTGTGGATTGCTGAGTTTGTTTTTGGGATCCAATACATGAATAACATGATGGATGATGTGTGGTCAGTATGTTCTGAACGGCATTTTGTGAATTTTAAAGATCATAAAATTCCTTTACTTCAAGCAAAACTCCTTAATCTGTTTGACATTCTGGGAATTCCGTGGGTATGGAAGAAACAGTTACATGGTCCAGTATTAGAGATTATTGGTCATATTTTGGATTCCGAACATATGATCATGTGTTTGCATCCAGATAAAAAGCTGAATTTGATTGAAACACTTCAAGATTTTAATTCAAAACCTCAGCATTCTTTGAAGGATTGGCAATCAATTTTAGGTCATGCTTTGTGGGCTTGTACGTCGATGCCGTGGGGCAGATTTACATGGCAAAGCTTGTACAAGAAATCAGGAAATAAGTTGCATCGTTTTCTCCAAGTTCCTTGGAATAAAGAAAACCAAAATGATTTACAATGGTTAATTGACTTTTTCAAAAGAAGTGATGGTATTCAATTGTTAGATTCATTGAGATGGAATCTGGTCGATGCGGATTCAAATTTCTTCACCGACATGTGTATGACAGGTATTGGTGTTTGGGATGTAACATTGAACGTTGGTAATTACTTTGTTCTTCCACCTCCGCCTTGTAATATTTTTTGGGCGGAGTTATTAGGTGTTATCACAGCAATCGATATTGCGGTTAAGAGAGGTTCCAAGAGGATTTTCATTCATTCAGACTCCAGGAACGTCGTGGACCTTTTCAACTCTCATGCACCAAATAAGATTGTTCGGCCCTTATTTTGTCATTGTGTGAAACAATTAGTCGAGACGGGTTGCGATGTGAAGGTCAAGCACGTTTCAGCGGAGGACAATTCAACGGCTGATAGTTTGTCTCGACAAAAATCTATATTGTCTCCAAATGAACTGGAAATTCTTTCTCATTCAATCAATACTTGTTCTATCAACTACTTAAAAATTGATTCTTCCCTTTCTGCTGGAGGAAAAATAGCAAACTTAGATACTTTCGATACATCATCATGGATATGGGTAAATCCAAGTCTTCAAAAGTTATGTTGAAGATCAGTAAAGAAGACTTAGTGAAATTATCCGTACAAGACCGTCGATCAACTATTCCTCCTCTTTCTTTAGATAAATATCGTTCTGGGTTCCGTTCTTTTGCAAAATTTTGCACTCATTTCAATTCTCCTTTTATTCCTAACAAACAAAACTTATGTGAATTTATTAGCTGTTACAGTCGCATGATATCTCCAAGATCGGTTAAAGTATATTTAGTCGGCATTAATCATATTTTTAAATTAGAGTTTCCTTCAGTTTTGCGCAAAGTTCATCATCAAGATGTGAAGGATATGATGAAGTTTTGTATCAAAAAAATTTCAAACCCCGTTGTCAGAAAAAATCCACTTACCGTCTAACATCTTGAATTGGTGGGGTCTAAGTCGTCGTCGTCTCTGGATGATAAACTTTTCTTAGCTTTATTAGGAGTTGGGTTTGGTGGTCTTCATAGACTTGGAGAGCTGACTGTACCAGATTCTAAAAAAAATTAGATGAACAAAAAATAATTCTACGTTCAGCGGTAAAATTCTCGTCATGCAAGAAGTTTGTTCAATACCAATTACCATACTCAAAGGGTGATCCAAATTTTTTAGGAGCACCAGTCATTATCCAACAATTCCACAATTCTGTAGCATGTCCGATCAAGTTGTTGAAATCATATTTAAGATCAAGAGATGAAGATTTTATTACATCAAAAGAGCTATTTTTAACTTCTGAAGGAATTCCTCCGTCTCGTACTTGGTTCTTAACGAGATTTCACAGTCATTTCAATAAATCATTTTCAGGTCATTTGTTAAGATCAGGTGGTGCTACTGCTTTAGCTCAAGCGGGAGCAACCATGGATTATATCAAGAGCGCAGGGCGCTGGTCGTCAGAAGCTTTTTTGATTTATGTTTGGGGTCATGTTGCCTTACGATTACCGGAAAATCAAAACCATGTAATCGGACACGTGGCTCATGTGGGATCAAAAGTTTGCTTTTCTTAGTGAGTTTTTGGTTCGTTTGTTGCATAAGACTTGGTCAATGGCAAAAACTTTTATAAAGCCTTTCAGTCTTTGTTTTTTATTCACGGGTCAATGGTATTTCTATACCTCTGTGATAAGATACTTTTAGGCTTTTTAGCTTTCATGCTAGCCTGTGTTTGGGTTTTTTGATTGTTTGGATCAGAAACTGATAAATTGTTTTCTTATTTAATTCTTTTTCGGAACTCCCCTACTTCACCACTCTGTGTTATACGGTTGGTAGGCGGGTCAGAGAGGGTCAGATATATTTTTTATTCGAGCAATTTATTTACCCTAAGCACTTAGCCTGGGGAATTCACCCAAAACATGTTCTATCTTGAAAATCTTAGTATTTTCTTTAATAAGCTTTTGTAAGTTTTATGACTCACATTTCACAAAACCATCCACATAAAGCACTTGAAAACAAGCATGACATTAGTTTCCTTACAGACCACCTCATGCCAGTGCATACATCATACAAAATTCAAAATGCCTCTTTGAGCCAAACTGGCACTGCAGTTTGTCTTGGATAAGAAATGTGAATCACAGCCCCCAGTCTACTGGTCACTGGCAGGCCAGAGACTACCACCAACTTCAAGAGGACTTCAAGCAAATTTCAGAATAATTTCAAAATCAAGGAAACTTTCAAAGTATTTTTCACAAAGTCTCAAAGTAAATTCATCTGGACATCAGATCCATCACACATGATACTGACCTAGATTTGATATGAAACAATCAATCATGAGTGAGTGAGACCACTATACTTTTGTTTTTTTCTTTTGCTTTCAATTTTTCACCCAAATTCTTCAATTAGTTGTGTTGAGATTAAAACCATGTGATCAACTTTGAAATGAATGGTACTGACACTACAGCTTTTTTTGCCTTGGGGCCCTTTGGAGGTCATTGAGGGGGCACTCAAGCTGTATAGATTACCAGCAAAGCGGGGCTAGTGTTGCCTCCAGAAACGCGCCGCACCCGCCACATGACCTTTGAGGCACCGGGCATCTTGGGGAATAATTCTTCACACCCCCGTGGGATCCCCGAAACATTTGGGGACGGGGCGAGGAGCGAGGGCCTAGGCTGACCAATATTGTGATCACGTTCCAAACTTCAAGGGCGCAGACGAGGTGGCATACAGAGGGACTGTTACGCGTAACATTTTTTTTTTTTAATGCATTGCTTTAAGTGTTTTTGGAGCCGTTAGGCTATCAAACACTGCACTATATGTTCCAGCACCGGTAAAACCCCTCTGGCTGTGTCAGGGGAAAGGTAGCTGTTGGCTGTTTCAACTATGGTACATGTATGGGAGGGAAACACGGAGAAAGGCGATGAAGTATGGGCAACACCCCCGTCGCTGCGCTCCGCTCCGCTATAATCGCCAAAATTGCAAGCGGAGCGATTTGACGCTATGATAAAGCGCCCAATCGCTCCGCTAACTTTTAGGAGTCGCTATGGGATCTCAGAGCGGTGCGCAAGATCCAAGCGCTCCGCTCCGCTATGTGCGATTTTGACAGGACATAGCGCTTAAAAGCGCGTTTTGAGACTTTTTAACAAAAGAGAAAAGAGATACAAACTCAAGAAGCCAAAAATCGAAATTTGAATGAATCACTATCAACAGATGAAATTGCATATCTATAAAGCTAAGAACTAATGAAGAAAGCCAAGAGAATAGTAGAGCATAAAAACAAATGATGTCAATAGTCAGTAAAAGATCAAAAGAAGAGAGAATGGAAAGAATAGAAAACTTTCATTCAGAAATCGAAGTTGAATCATTAGAAGATCGAATCAAACGAAATAAAATTAATTGATCAATCCAAACAAAAGAAGCAGTGAAATGAATTGAACAATTTAGAAACAAGCAGATAAAGAAAGATAAATAAAAATTACTTAAGTACATGAAGAATCAGAATCTAAAACAGACGGGTATAAGTGAAAAGAAGTAAACGATCAAAATCAATTAATCTATATCATAAAAGAACAAAAGTATACATGATGAAAGCCAAGTTAGTTAGAATAAGAAGAACATTGACATGAGAAAAGAATAAACAAGTAAAATGAAACTTACATCATGAAATCAGATTGATCAAGTTTGAAGAAGATCGATAGAAGTTTCTTTTGTGATTGAAGGTACCCTAAAAAACAAAATGAAAGAAAGTGAATAGCAAATGTCATACGATGTCATTAGTTTGAAAGATAAGGAAAGAAGAAGAACTTACATAACAAACACTCAAAATCGAAATCTAATCAGGAAAGTCAAGAAGAAGTGGAGAAGAATTTATTCGAGTAGAGAGATTAGTTGAAGAGTTTTGTAGTGAGCTGGTGAAATGAACATTGAGATCAGAATCAGTTGGATGAAGATTTTAAACAAATGAACCATTGATTGTCACTGAAATCGATATCAATCTAAGATTAATTAATGAAAAGATTGAAGAAGATGAATCAATCTATGTACAAAGAAAGAAAGAAAATGGATCAGTAGAAGAACAAACAATCAATCAATGAAATGATACTTACTTACATAAAAGATTAAGATCAAAAATTGAATAAGAGATAGTGGAGAAAGAACTCACCCTGAATGAAAACCAAAGTCCGATTGGAATCAGAAGGAGGAGACGATCTTGAAACTGAGGGAGGGAATCATCTTTCAATCATCTAAGAATTGATTGTTGAATCGTGTCTGTTTGGGGGGGTGAAGTGTGGGTCTTTTCTTTTTTGTGATCCATCGAACGGATCATTGTGTTTTTTGTGTTTTTTGTGTATAAGTGGTGATCTAAGAGTGTTCTAAGTGTCTTGAACTTTTTTTTGAAAGTGTCCTAGTGGTCGTATCTGAGTTTTCGTGTTCAAGTGTTTGAGGGTCTGCTATCAGTTAGATTGAGATTAGTTTCTTCGTTTGAAGCGATCTATCAAAGCGTTAAACAAAGAAAGAAGCACATATTAGTTGTCATTTAAAGTGTTTTCGTGTGTCTGATTGAAATCAAGGTTGCTAGGATTTTTTTATTGGAAGAAAGAAAAGAAAGATATATAAAGAGAACATACCTCCATTGTTGATTGGTTTATTGTTCCATCAGAAGGATGATAAGGAGCCAATGGATCCCGCTATGAGGTGCTACAGGGCGCTTGATGGTGCCCTGTCGCTAAGCGCTCGGGGTCGCTATGGCGGGTGATAGCACAGCGGAAAAACACTATGCCAGGCGGATCTCAATACCGCTATAAATCGTCCGGTTTCACCATAGCTATAGCAATGCGTGAAACCCGCTATATAGAAAAGGGGCTAGCGCGGGCGGGACGCGCGCTTCGCTACCGCTCCGCTCGCGCTATCTCGGGCGGAGCGCCGGCGGTGTTGGTATGGGGGGTATATCAAAGTATAGCGATGAAGAGTGGAGGGAAATTAGTCCTGAGGTTCGTTGATGTTGGTTGGATGGGGTTCTTCCAAGATCCTTGCCCAGACCCATTGGTTGGCGAATCGCCAAGTTTTGTTGCAGAATGTGGCGATCGCCTTGAAGGCGCTCGGTGTTGATAGGAGGCGTTTGTCCATCCTAAAGGTTTTTTGCTCCTTGAAGCCTTGGTCTTCGATGCCACGCTCAAAAGCGGCTCGTGCCTGTGCGTGGTTTTGACACACAAAAAGAAAATGGTCAACATTTTTGACACCTTCTTGGCATCTGCAAGAAGGGTCGCCCAATTGTTGGAAGCGGTGGAGATAGGAGTTCAATGGAACATGTCCTGAGCGTAGCTGAGTGAGGGTGGCCACTTCATGGTTCTTGAGAACGCTTATGCCGTCGAGGTGCTTGCGTCCGTTTGGCGTGTGACCGAGTCTTTTGATGTCGGACTCGCTGAAAGCCCCGGTTTCTGATGCTCGCCACTCTTTGATGGCCGAGAGGAAAGCCG
Source organism: Melampsora larici-populina 98AG31 (assembly GCF_000204055.1). Classification (NCBI taxonomy): domain Eukaryota; kingdom Fungi; phylum Basidiomycota; class Pucciniomycetes; order Pucciniales; family Melampsoraceae; genus Melampsora; species Melampsora laricis-populina. Next base: position 3,066 of record NW_006768860.1, on the reverse strand, counting down.
CAGTGTTAGGTGTGTTCGTGAAGGTGCTCGGCAAGTCTCTCTTGGCGAGAGAGTTGGCGATTTTGTCGACCGTCTCATTGCCAGGGATGCCCTTGTGTCCAGGGCACCACCGGATAACCACCCGAAGACGGGGGTGGCTTTGAAGTATGCATCGTAGGTGTTTGAAGGTTCTGTGTCGATTGTCCAGTGACGAGACGGATGATGAATTTGATTTGAGATCCTTGACGACCCCCTGATTGTCTAGGACAATGGAGGCACAGTGAGTTTCTTCTGTTGCGTGTTCAAGTACTAGTTTTAGGCCTAGCTGAACGCCTTGGTACTCAGCTTGGTATATGCCTTGGGACCGTGCTGGTCCGAGTTGCTTTGAGGTGCTTCTCCTGGTGTTCGCACACCAGGCCGCGGCCGCCGTGTTCTTGCTGGGAATGCGGGAGCCATCGGTGAAGACGACAAGGTGGTGGTTAGACGCCTTCAGACGTAACGTGTCGGAGATCGCGCGTTTTTCGTCGTCTTGAAGGACTGTTGAGTAGTTTGGAGGGCGGATTAATGAAGAGGCTGGGTCGACCGGGAGCTGGACCGCATGTTCTTCAAAATGCTTGTAGAGCGGGTGTTGGAAGAAAAGATGGAACGGGTTCCTGTGGCTTTTGGGAATAGAAAGCTGAGCCTTTTGGATGATCTGGAACAAAGGGTGAGCCTTGTTTTTTGTCATAGATCTGGCCATAAAATTCAAGACTTTACTCTGATGTCGGATTCCCGGTGGGGTGAGGTTCATGTCGTGACGAAGAAAGATGGTCGGGGTGGATTTCAGAGCACCTAGTGCTGCTCGAGCACATGTATTGTCAATGATCGACATTAGGGACTGGGCGACGCTCTGAAAAGTTGCAATTCAACGGTAGTTGAAATATTCTTCTCAGCAGTTCAGCCGCTGTTCAGTCAATATCAAATTTCCCAATTTTTATTAGTCAACTTTTTGGCACTAAAAAAAATAGGGTGGCGCACAGTGGCATCCAACCATCTGATGAGCTCTCTGTTCAAAATTTCCTCCCCTGCCCAGCCAAAAGCCCCTGGCAAACGCTTCGGGATAGCCTCCCAGATAGGCTTATATACCTTTCACAGACTGACCTGTGGCACCGGGGAATCCCGTGGGTGTGCCCACCGGGGAGCCGGATCAGGATGTGTTCCTTTGGCTCTTGGTCCTCATCCGGCACAACTCGTTTGGTTTACGATGGATGTCTCCTTCCTCTTGATCCCGCTTGGCTTCTGCATCAGCCACACACAGGCCCATGCGTGTGGGCATCCTCTTAGGTGAGCCTTTCTGTTTGGTCTCTCTAGGTTGTGACTGCCAAACTAATGTTTTTTCGGGTATAAGACAGGCCAGCTTGAGACCGAGGATGGATGTCTTCCAAGTTAACCACCGTCCTTTTTTTCAGATAAGGCCTTGACTCAATTTTATATTGGATACCTTATCTTATTTTTGATTTAATACAAGTTAACTTCTTATTTGATCACTCAAAGTATCTTTTTCTTTCAATATTTCATAATGAATCACCAAGAATCGAGATGCAA
>NW_006768860.1:0-1403 GCF_000204055.1 Melampsora larici-populina 98AG31 | reverse complement strand
CCATTGCAATAATTCAGCTGACTTTCCCATAGCCGTGCCAGGGGTCAGTGTCAAATTCACCAAGGCATTTGGGTTCGCGTCATCCCCCAGACAATTGTGAGTTTCAGGTTTCCGTCCTATACTGTCTTACGGGCTTCCCAGCTGACCGATGTGTTACCTTTTCCCTGGCCAGTGGTTCAAGTAGCTCCAGGCGAGTTCTATACGGTGCGTGAGGTCGAGGAAAACGGATGGTGTCTGCCAGCTCGAGTACCAGCCAAGATCCCCGCCGTTCCTGATCATCCAGCAAGCCCTGGTACCCAAACGGGCCCAGTTTCATCACTCAAGTCGGTGAGATCTAGTTTGAAAAGACCGGCACCCAGCAGTCCAGTACAACATGTTAACAAGCGAGTTGCAACGTAAGCACTGCCTTCCATTCCATTCTCTATGGCTTTTCCTTTGATGTTGATTCTCTCTGACTATCATACCATTCCTTTTAAATGTTGTGCATCATGTTTGTCTAGGTCTCAAACAAGTACCGGAACAGTACCACTTGATGGGCCCAATCAAGTCTATTCCCCGTACATTCTTCAATCTATTTCCTTTAAACGAGTAAACTTTCTGACTATCTTCTGTGATCAATTTCTTTCAAATGATGGCCCTCCGGCTTGAATAGTCTTAATCCGAGTATTGGGTTAGTAATCTATGTTGTTTTTTCTCTTATCACTGTGTACTGATGTTTGTTTGGACAATCCAATATCTAGGTTTTCCACCTCTTTGGCTTCTACTAGCAATGGTGCGGTAACCAAGATGACCAACATATCTGAAGTGGCTCAGTGTCCCAACTTCTGGGCGATGCCGGTGCACGCGCTGTACGAGTGGCGAAGGCATGTCAACATCCTCGATCGCACCCTTCTGGGGTATTACGAGCAAGCTTTGGATGAGGCGGAGAAGGATTTGGACCGAGCGGCATCTGAGCCCGATGTTCTTGACACATCCATTGTAACTCCTTCTGGACGACCCTCAGCTCCCCGATCTGGTCGCAAACGCTCGGTGAAAGATGAGACTGCGGCTCCAGGCGGATCTGGTCCTGCTTTTAAGTTCCTAAAAGCACGACCTGACCGTTTGGATTTGCTTTTCATGCGTGCTTTGGAAGCTCTTAGCCCATTTGGGTCGAATGGGCAGAAGGGTAAAGTTTTTCATGAATGCGCCATCTGGCTAAAAGTAAGTCAAAATCTCGTTACTGTGTAGTTCACACCCTTATTGATCTTTTTACTGTTTTCAAGACTGATCTAGAAACCCATTGGGAGTTTGCCGAGCTTTCCGAAAGTCCCCACAGTCGAGTGCTTCAATTCCGATACACTCAGCTCAAGCTTTGGCTTGCAGCTGCCGAAAGCTGGAGCAAGATGGACAGTCTAATGTTCACT
>NW_006768859.1:206828-226659 GCF_000204055.1 Melampsora larici-populina 98AG31 | reverse complement strand
CTCGATCCTTCGGCCATCGGCTCGTCCTGAGTCCTTGACGAGGTTCCCGTAGCGACTTGGTTCGTTCCGGCTACGGACAGACGAGGTTCTTTTGTCAGACATAATTCTGACAAGAGAAAAGAAAATAAAATTTGAAAAACAAAGTAAAATTAAAAATGTCCTACTTACTAGGAGCTTCCGAAAAACGTGCGGTCGTGTACACAAACTTCGGTTCGGTGGCGACAGTACGACGTTGGAGGTTAGCGGGGTGCTCGCTCTGGAAGCGCTCGGGTGATCTTCCTGGAGTAGTTCCAGGAAAAATCGACTCGGCGTATGGTGTAGGTGACGCTGATCTCTGTGACTCCGTGTTGCTGCGATCGGAGATTCGCTGAGAGACGGATTTAAATTTAGGACCGTTACCTTCGAGGTCGTTTCCTTCGATCTCAGGTAGCTCTAGTTGAATACTTTTCTCTTCCACTTGAAGGTCAAGAGAAAGAGAACAGAAAGAAATGGAAAAATAAACAAAACACAAGACAAAAAACTTTTGTTAGTGTTTAACACTGCCTTACCAGCTAAACAATTTAGATAGCAACAATCAGTAGTCAATAAGAACTTACTCTTCAGAGACTACTTGATTCTTATAGAGCAAGAAAAGTAAGTCGAACTTGATTGAGCGTAAGGCAGATCGATTAGATTTCTAGGTAATTTGTTTAGACAAAACAAACAACAAAAGAAAAAAAAACCCAGAAGATGAAATCAAAACCAATGATTAGCTATTACTTGTACTCCACGAGGTAATAGTGATAGGCTTACTTATACGTCTTAAACGTTCGGTCGATTTTTAAAAGAAACTATTTAATATCAAGGTCCTGAAGATCAAGGTAAAAAAAGAATTAAATTTCTATAGGTACTCAATCAGGAATACTAGACGCACTTGTAAAACCGTTATTGCCTGTTGGTCTAGATCGAGACAAAGAGAAAAAAAAAGTACGATGAAATCGATCGATCACAACTAAAAACTTTGATAAGATAGTTTATTCGTTGGTCACCTTCTTTTTGAGATGCGCTCTATTAATTTCTTTCACTCACTTTTTCAGACACGATAAAATAAATAGAGTATTGATTTTTTAAAAAAAAATCTAAGACAAGATTCTCGATTGATCTATTCAACAAAACTAAGATAGGAAAGATAACCGTATGAGTCTCAGTTCTAACTTGAGATATTGCACCGATTTATTCTACTTACTTCTAAAAAATTAAGTAAAATTGAAGTGAAAGTCTTGATTAATTCACAGCTTTCAGGATTGAATGCCTTAGATATCTCGTTCGATATCTGAAGAACAGTCCACAAGTTTGATAGGCCTCGTCCTGATCGATTGATACGAGGAAAGAAGGATTTTGACCTTAATTCAAAAAGGCGACGATAATTGGTTGAATCGAGTAGTGATTAAACACAATCAAAAGAAAAAATACACGACTTGGTGAGTATATTATTTAATATGTTTTACTATTGTTTGATATCTAAAGTCAAAAACTAATCAATTAAATTATCACTTACTTCCCACTGGTGTTATTCAACGAATCTTTCCTTGATCGCGGTTAGAAATGAGAGTGATCGTGTTGATCTTCTTGATCAGGTGAGGTATGAGTCGCTCGACCGGCGTGGTCGAGTGAGGGTATGAGGCGCTTGCCTTGCGTGGTCGAGTGGAGGTACGGGTGGGTTGAGGGCTGTGGAATTTGGAATTTTCCAAATTCAAGTATAATAATACTGTACCGCTGTGGCTTCTCGGACCACGCGCGGGGCTTGTACTGTACGGTCTGTGTATATGTACACAGGTCAGTACTGTAGATGTAATTGTAATTGGCACGTGTTGCCTCTATTACAATAGAAACAAAATGTGGCTTACAGGTGTTTCTCAATGCAATACACCACTTTTAAATATGTAATTCAAATTTAGTGGATCAACTGTTGATCCAAACAAATGAAAAATTAAAAAAAAATTAAAAACAATGCGAAAATTGGAGGGGGGAAATGATTTATTTCTTTCCTCCAACCTATTCTCCTGATTTTGAAAAATGCTGAGCTTACTCAGTTTTCAAGCTAAACAGGTCAAAAAAAATGTAGATATAAAATAAAACTGATATGTTTTTGTTTTTATGTTTTTATAAAATAAAAAGATGAGATAACAACTCAAAAAAAATTATAAAGGGTTCAAAAACACAATGAGGCCCCCAAATTGTGAGCTACTAGCGTCTTTCAGGCTAGTAAGTCACTAAAGAAAAGGACAAGAATAATAAACTGAGTTTATTATGAGCGTGAGAAACTTATTTAAACTTTTAAATAAGGTTGTAAGAGAAGCAGTGGGATCAAATCCGTACTGACTTCAGTTAGATGACCTCTCAACAGGGGATTTTGGATACAATTCCAGGGATTAAGGCAAGACAAGAGTCTTCTAGCCGGATAAAATTAGACAACTGGCACCCAGTGTCGTGCCCAAGATAACTACACTCTACTCTAGAGTTGTTAAACAAGGGAAATATCACCTAGGGATATTTTGAAGTACTTTAGACTCTGAACACAGAGGAACTCCCGTGAGTTTAAAGTTTCTCAAGTTGTTGAATCCCTTTAACAACTTGAGCAATACTTCTAGGATCACCTCCTGACAGAAATAAGAAGTCTTCAAAAGAACTTCCACAAATAACAAAAAGCAATGATCAACTAGAGAAATATACAATGTCTAATAAATGAGGACAAGGACTCTTATTTATCTGATTGAAGTTGTTTACTGATAATTTGATGGTATGTAATGATGATGATGGACTTTCTGTAAGGTTCTTATAGAACCTTCACTGAAAGTCCGGAAACTTGTCCGGCACGACTTCTCACGAGAGCACAGGCTGACTAGGAACTTCGTTATGATTTCAAACTAGCTCCAAAAAGTCACTCAATTAGCTCTCTGAGGAGTGAGTCTTAGATGAAGATAAATGTAAGGAAATAAGAGAAATGAATAAGAGAAATGACCATCTCACCTAGCTCCAAAAAGTCACTCAATTAGCTCTCTGAGGAGTGAGGACTCTTCGAAGCCGGGCATAGAGATGAAAAGGTATAGTGGTGCTTGTATAATCCCATGACTTGAAACCCATGACTTCCTAGCTACTCGTGTACTCCTTACACCCTCCCTTCCTAAAAATTCGCCTTTAATGTTAATCAAAAAGAAAAAAAATATGTGAAATTGGCATAACTCGCCCCTAAAATGTTGGCCATAACTCGCCCCATTGAAATAAAACAAAACTGAAACCTGTCCCACTACTCCTAAAAGAAAAAAAGGAAAGAGAAAAAAAGAAATAAAATCTGAATGGTTGTTAAAGTTTTTTCATTAATATATTGATCTTGAGGTAAGTATAAGTTCATTCATCATAATATAACATGAATATCTTGCGTCTTGAGGTGAGTTTAATAAAAAAAAAATTCAGCTTAATTTAATCCATTGAAGTCTTGAGCCTGACGTTTTTCTTGTTTTCGTATATGAAGATCTAAACCTGCAATATCAAAGATAAAATTGCTTGCCAGCCATCCCACAAGAGCGCATAAAATAGAAAATAATTAACAAACTCACATTGCGGGGGTGCTAGCGCAATGTTGAAATGCACACCCCCTTGTCAATTTTCCTAGCTGACCCCTAAAATCCTGCTCTAGCAACTAGATGGGGCTGTTTTCGGAATTGACAAAACCAAATGATTGGCTGCAGTTAGTGAGGCCTCCTCTCGCACCGTTCCGTCGTCCATACAATCGTAAGTTTCATTTCTGCTATTTGGGAGAGAGAGATGCTTGCCAGTTGCTTCTTTGACGTTTGGAATGAGAGAAATAAATGACTCACATTGCGGGGGTGCTAACACATCAGAATTGATGTACAACCCCTCGTCACAAGTCTTAGCTTGCCCCAATGGCTCCTTTCGAGTCGCAGTCGGGGTTGTTTTCAGTTGTGACGAGACCATACTCATGGTCGCAATGCTGGTTTCGTTGGACGGTGAGTGATATAACTTCAGTTTTGATATGTGGAATACTGGATGAGAAAGGTCATTGGGACCCAACCGAACTCGGTAGTCTCGCCCAGAATTTAAGACCTCCAATACTTCATAGGGACCATCGTAACGTGCCCTAAGTTTTCCAGTCCCTCGCGATTTGCCTCCCACGATTTGTTGCCTATCAGCACTGTCAATCATGACCCATTCTCCAATTGAAAATTGAGCTCCCTCTTTTCTACGATTATTGTATTGTAAGGCCTGTTCCACTCGATTACACCATAGCTTATCCCTCCACATCGCCCACTCTGATTGACGTCTTTCAATCCAATGTTTTACCTCATCAATATCCTCCTCAATTGGGTTTTGAATTGGGAAGAGTCGAGGTATCCGGCCGTATACGAACTGGAATGGAGAAACTCCTGTTGATACGTTAGTTGCCGAATTAATTGCGAATTCTGCGGCAGGTAGCGATTGAAACCATTTCCCGTGTTTCTCGGCGGCATGATGTCGGAGAATCTGTCCTACAGTCTTATTCGACCTCTCACTTCGACCATCCGTCTGCGGGTGGTACGATGTTGAAAGATTTATCTTCACACCCAGTAGTTGATGGAGCCGTTGCCAGAACCGTGATGTCCAAGCTTTGTCCCGGTCTCCAATGATGGATTCCGGCAAGCCAAAAATTGACGACCATGCGACATATAATCTAGCGGCGGAACGTTCTGCAGTATCACGTTGTGAAGCTGGGATTAGACGAACAAAACCAGTCAACCTACAAGTGCACGACAGGATCATGTCGTATCCCGAGACCTTTGGGAATGGGCCGATGAAGTCTATCGCAATTGACTGCATTGGACTGGTGGGTACTTCAGACGTTTGTAATTTCCCTGGCGTACTTGTTGTTCGTGCTTTGTTCCGCTGACATGAATCACAAGTCCTGAGTTGTTCTTCAACTTCCTTCGCCATGCTAGGCCAGAAGAAGGTCGTCCTGAGCCTTGATAAGGTTTTTAGAACACCCAAATGTCCCAGCGCTTCGTGTGCTTGTGCAATAAAATTGTGCCGTAAGTTACCATATTGTGGTACAACCAGTCGACCGTCCAGATAAATGAGGTTGTCGAGTATAATACAATCCTCTCGGAGCGGAAGAACCCTGCGCAATTTAATGCAAAACTTGTCTTGAATGTATCCCTCTTGAATAAGTTTTTGTTCTTCATCTGTTAAGGTTCCTCTCACTTCGCATAAGGCTACATCGTCTCGTCGTGAGAGCGCATCAGCTACAGAATTATCAGGTCCTTTCAGATATTTAAAATTGAGGTCAAATTGGGAAAGAGTCTCTAGCCACCTAGCTTGTCGACGGCTGAGGTTTCGCTGTGTTAAGAGAGTGGTTAAGGAGTGATGGTCGGACATGACATTTACCCGCATTCCTAGCAGTAGTAACCGCCACTTGTTGAGCGCGTTGATGACAGCAAGGAGTTCCTGCTCATGAACTGGGTAGTTTTTTTCTGCTGGGTTCATGGTACGACTTTCGTATGCAATAGGTGATGCCGTATCCCACTCTGCTCCCTGAAAAAGTGCAGCACCTAACCCTGTACCGCTAGCATCAGTAAAAAGCCAGAGCGGTTCATTTGAGTCGTAGTCAAGGTTTCGAAGTACTGGTAGTGTTGTAATCAGGCGTTTTATGTTATTAAATGCATTCTCTTCCGCTTCACCCCACTGAAAAGGTTTACCTTTCAATGATGTGCTAGTTAAAGGAGATAGTGTTCCAACATAGAGTGAGAGGCCGTCAATGAATTTCTTCATCCACTGTACGGTCCCAAGAAATTTCAGCAGTTGTTTTGAATTTGTTGGAGAAGCCCATTTGGATATTTTTTCAACTTTCTCCTCATCTGGACAAACCCCATTCTCACTGATTTCGTGCCCAAGAAACTTGATTTGAAGCCTAAACAACTTACTCTTCTTGATTGAGCAATACAGTTTGGCAGCGCGTAGTCTTTCTAAAACTTGTCTTAAATGAATTTCATGCTCTTCAGGAGTCTGAGAAAAAATTACTATATCATCAATATATACCACACATATTCTTCCCACTAAGTCCCCTAATATTTCTTCATTTCGAGCCTGATGAGTAGCTGGCCCGTTGGTTAGCCCCATGGGCATAACTGTCCATTCATACAGGCCCCAAGGGGTCTTTACCGCCGTCAGCGGAATATCCTCCTCCCGCATCCTATCCTGGAAGAATGAGTTTGTCTGATCAACTACAGACCACACTTTTCCTGTTGCCACTAATCTCACCGCCTCATCTACATTAGGTAGTGGTGCACGATCCTTGACTGTATATTTGTTCAATGTACGGTAGTCACAAACCCACCTGGGCAGTTCAGCTGGGTCTTTCTTTGGGATTATCATTGATGGTGATCCGTATTGGCTTTGGGATCTGCGGATACGTCCCGCTAGCAGATGTTGATCTACCAGTTTACGCCAGGAAGCTAGGTGTTTTCGAGGGAAACCATACTGTTTCTCATTGATTGTCACATTAGGATCAGTGAGAATTATCTTATGACGAACTTGTCGACTGGCATCCGGTAATCCTTCCGGGAAAACTTCATCCGGTGGCTCCCCATCTTCAACAGGTGGTAGCTCAGCCGGGAACACATCTTCAAATTCTCGCAGCACGGACATCTCCCGCTCATTCAACTTTTGAATCACATCAATCTTTTCAAGATTCTCGATAGCGCAAAGGACTCGAATCAATTCAGATTGAACTTTCTTTTCATAGAGGATCTTGCCGCTAGGTGTGTGTAATACAGCTCTTCTATGTAATGAAACATCTAACTTAAATTTTGATAAGAATGGAGAACCGAGTATCATGTCATAGGTTGTGCCTAGAGGAGCCAACTTAAAAAAAACTGCTCCAAATCGAATGCTAGGTTGAGTAGATTTGAGATTAGCTATGGCGAATTCCTTCAGGACTAATGGTGCCCCTTCTGTTGGAATCGCAAGGCGTACCTCTACCGGTGCTACCAATGGTTGTCGACAGATGTGCAAGTCATGCGCCATTTTCTCTGACAGTAAACTCGTCCCGGCTCCCGAATCTATAAGCGCCCGTACTGCTTTACCATTGCACATTAGCTCCAGGATGATTGGAGTGGTTGATGTAGGAGGTACGCACCGTTCGTCCTGTTCTACTTCTTCTTCAGTTTGTCTCTCTTGAAACATGACCGCCTCATCATAAGCTGCTACGTCCTCTGCTAAGATATCCGGGAAGGTTTCAATCGCGGCGACGCAAGAGGATGTTGCAGTTGTTGATGGTCGTCCAGCAGGCCGTTGAGTCGGAGCGCCAGGAGTTCCCGATGTGGCATTAGCTGATGGGTTGGCAGGTGCTGTCCCTCGGGTTGGTCGTGGTCCAGGGTTGAAGTCGGACGGTACAGAAAGGAAACATGTACTCTTCTTTGTGCAGTTGGTGTTGTTGCACTTGTCCTTACAGGTTGGACAAATGCCGGATCTTCTCAGGTACTCGTGATACCTCCACGCGTTATCGGCTCGTTCCTCTTCTGAACGAGTCCTGCCTTGAATGTGACTGCGTGACGTTGGCGCGGCTGTTGGACCTGTTGTGACTGAGGATTGATTCGGTCTCGATCGTGTTCCTCCACCTGGCAAGAGTTTTGCATCAGTGAGGAACTTCCAGATTCCGTCTGCGGCTTCTTTGAACTTCGGGAAGCTGAACGGTTGTGTTCTGAGATGATTTTCTCGGGCCACCATGTCTCTAAACAATAATGGGGCCCCCCAGGTGACGTATTCTGCTAGGCCTCTGTCAGTCACTCGATTGAATCGTTTTACTAGTCGATGAAGTTGACGAGCTCGAGACACGTAGGCGTCGAACGTTTCAGATGGGCGCATTTCTAGTCGTCGTAACGCCTCTTCGGTGTCCGCTAACCAGGCATGAGGTAATGTACCAGTGGCCATCAGCTCCATAGCACTTGTCCAAGATTGTTGACGCAGTTCTTCCTTGTTCGCTTGATACCAGGAAGACAATTCTTCATTGTTGAGTAACGAACCCAGTAACTTGATACGTTCTCGATCGTCCAACAGGTTTTTGATGTCGAATGTTTCTTCGATCAAATCTTGCCAGTGAAATAAATCGGCTGGATCACCGAATTTGCCGCTGAATTTCGGTAAGTCGCTTAGTTTGATTCGATCTGCCGTCATAGGAGTTGCCGTAGGAGGTGCTGATAAGTTTGGCATTGGGGTTTGGTAGTATTGCGCATACTGAGCCTGTCCAGGTGGTGCGTTTGTTGACAGTGGAGTCGTTGTTTCATGCATCGCTCCGCCTGATGGGAGAGGAGCGACTCGTTCTGACTGCCGTGTTCGATTCCTCGAATCAGGTCCTCCCCCAGGTAAAGGCGTAGGTGTTAAAGGACTCGTGTTGAGGTAATGGGCAAAAGAAGGTCCCGCTTCGTGAGATTCTCCCACTGCAGCGCTCTGCTCCGGATTCACAGGTAAGTTGTCATTTGAAGTAAATGCTTTTCCTGCCATCAGTTCTCGTACTAATTTCTGTAGGGCAAGGGTTTCTTGACGAGTCTGAGCTAATGATTCGTTTTGAGCCTTCAAGCCCTCGACCTGTTGCCTCAACGCTTCGATGGTTTCTTGATCGGTAGGCATTGTCTTGGCCGTATCGCAAGTCAGAGTTGGGTCGGTGACCGTAATGTCCGATCTTTTCGTTTCAGGGGTGTCCGTTGGAAAATGACCGGGTGGATGAGGGGTCTGGTTTGCTGGTAAATTTCCCAGTAGTTTCTGAAAGTGTAAGTTAATCACTGTCCGTTCGGAGGCCGATGGCGAAACAGTTGGTGGCGAGAAATGTAAAGGTGATACTTCCGGAGGGCTTGGTTTATGACTCGAGGCGTATAGTATACGGTCCGTAGGTGCTGGAGATCCCAAAACTGTCGCCTCTGGTCTCCGCAAGTAGGTTGGAGGGGGTGGTGGTGATGGGGATCCCACGATCTCTTTCTGTTTATCCTTGCGAGCTTTTCGAAGGAGGCTATCAGGGTCGTCAAGATAATTTTCGGGCTTCCAAGAGGCTCCGCCGATCATTCGAGCCCACAAAACAGATTTGCTGCGTACAGAGTAGGTTCCGAGGTAACAGAGTTTGACTGACTGAAGTTTATAGGAGACAGATTGACAGGTTGACAGATGACCAAAGGTGCTGAGTGACAGAAAAAAAAGTGAAAATAAAGAGAAAAAAATGATGAAAGATGATTGTTTGACTTTGGTTTTCGAAGTGATCTAGTCAAAAAAAGTGTAAGGTTCTTATAGAACCTTCACTGAAAGTCCGGAAACTTGTCCGGCACGACTTCTCACGAGAGCACAGGCTGACTAGGAACTTCGTTATGATTTCAAACTAGCTCCAAAAAGTCACTCAATTAGCTCTCTGAGGAGTGAGTCTTAGATGAAGATAAATGTAAGGAAATAAGAGAAATGAATAAGAGAAATGACAATCTCACCTAGCTCCAAAAAGTCACTCAATTAGCTCTCTGAGGAGTGAGGACTCTTCGAAGCCGGGCATAGAGATGAAAAGGTATAGTGGTGCTTGTATAATCCCATGACTTGAAACCCATGACTTCCTAGCTACTCGTGTACTCCTTACACTTTCCTGGCGGGTGGGAGAGCTCTTTATATACTCACAACCCAGAAAATCCCTTACGCACAACTTGTGGTTGGATTACATACTCTTTTGCAGTATGTAATCATATTTTAATTATTTGATTATTACATTTATTACACACATGCGTAACTCTTGTGTTACTCATGTGATAAGCCTTGTGAAAAGGTTATATTACTTCGTGTAATCTCTCGTATTGATCTACATGTACTTACATATGTCATTACATATGTAACTATATGTAATTTCATATGTAATTGGCTCTTGAAACTGAGCCATGAGTTGTAGGTATTATTTTTATTATTATATTATTATATTTCAGCCCTTTGGTACTAGCTATAGGGCTCGGGGCTGACAGTAAGTATGTCAAGTATGACGCAAACAACAACTTCAGTCCTCCAAATACAAAGGATAGTACCCAGATCCATGAAATGCTTCAAGCTCTTGTTCATGAAGACTTTGAGGAAAACAAAGGGTTTTCCTTTATTTGTGATTTACAAGGTGTGGTTTGTACACTTACAGACCCAGCATTCATTGATATTGAGTAAGTGGTGCATCACAGTCCTTTATCCACACAAATTTTTCCGTTCAACATTTTTCTAATGCAGCAAATCCTTTGGCAGTGGGAATTTGGGTTTTGATGGGAGGAAGATGTTTTTGTCTCAGCACAAATGCAACAAATGGTGTGAAAATTTGGGTCTCACCTCTGTGAGAGACTAGCATGTAAAATTGGGGTTCACTGCAACACAACAATGGGGGATATGAGCTATTAAATCAGAGTTCTTATTAGAATCTTCACTAAAATTTCATTTTTCATACTCATTCACTACTTTTTCTGTGATAACTAGAGTTATAGTTTTATTGAGTTCTGCTTTGATGAAAATTTCTTCAGACAAATCTGCATCTCCTAAAAAAGAAGTCTAAGAAGAGTAATAACTTCTGTATACAGAATTGAAACATATCAATTTTTGGAAGTGTTGGTGATCATTTGTAGGACTCAATCATATCCAAAGGAGGATCATGGAAGCCATGAATGGGATAAGTGTGGTGTGTAAAAGAGAACATTAGTGCACTGAACATAGAAATTGTTATTCATTTTTTATCAATTCCACAACCACATCTATTTATTTACAAGTCAGAATCAATTTTTCTTATTGCTTAGTTTGAGATTTCCCATCTCTCAGTCTTGGAGTAATTCAAAATCTCGTTTTGTGCGGGTTTTTTCTGAGTAATTGACATTTACGTTTAATGTCAATGATACAATTTTCTACCTTTGTTTCACAAAAGCTTTTCCACTCTTCTTCATCCATGTTACCTCTTAACTTTGTAATTCCATTGATTCGTGAAACAATTGACTTTGAAACTTGACATGATCCAAATCAAGTGATTACGGCATCTTTTGGGTTGATACATTGGCCCGTGGAATAATGAGCAGTGGATTCTGTGGTTTGGTGTCTAACATTGGTGGCCCAGACCATCTCCACAACACCATCACATGCTTCAAAACATACTCAAACATTAAGTCAAATATTCCAAAAGAATACCCAGTTGCATTGCAATCATTGTGAACCGTGTTGTGCCATTCATTGCAAGTCATGACGAAGTTGGCTCCAAAGGCATTTCCATTGGGTGAGTTGAAGAGCAATTTAGAAGCCCATAAAAGATTACCGTATCTAGCACAGAGCTGAACATTGGATTGGAACACGCCAAGAGCAAGAGAAGAGAATTTTCCAGCTAGAAAGTGCTGGATATGCGGGAGATTTTCTTGACGTCTGAGATCTTTGTCCATAAGTAGCACTGAGAGAGCCGTCACTCGATTGATGTGATACAGTACTGAGATCCCACAAAATCAGAAATGAAATAATTGATAAGCAGGATTACAAATCACTTACCTCCAGCAACTCCTTTAAGATACCCGGGTTGAATTCCAATTGCAAACATATCACCTCTTCTGTTTTTACTGACTCTGATTGTTGGTCCATTAGTTCTAAATTTATTTTGTGCGGTTCCATGTTGATACATAGTCGACATTGATTGATCAAATTGCTTGAAGAGTCTCAAACTAGCCTCAGTCTGAACATGCTTTCCATCATATTCAATGTATTGACGTTCATTAAAACGGATCACAGCAATCATCTTCATTCCTGACGTATCAAGTATGACAACAGTTTCATACTTCAACTCAAGTAAATTGTTTTCAGCATGATCTCCTTGTTGAACAAAGGCTGTATCAGGAGGCAGACCAAACTTCTCTTTGATTTTCTCTCTGTACTCTACCCGGGCTTTGGATTGGTTAGATAATATTGATTCATTCGGAGTCTCAATTGTTTTTGTGTTTGAACTCAGTTGATTTGGAACAATGTTTTTGTTGCTTCTTAGCCATCCTCAAATGTTTTTGAAATTAGTAATAAAAAACTTGTCAGTTATAGTGTGCCAAAATACTCAAGATCAACAAGAGAAAGCCCAAATATTCCAGATAGTTTGGTTCCCCACACAATACCAGGTATCCGTCAATATCTCATATATCATAACTGCTGCGTGCAGCAAAACCACAGTTATGATAAACAAATAAAGTAGATTTGAACCTAGACTGCACAAAGAGCACAGCTATCTTGGAAAAAATGGACAAGAGGCCATGTTGAAGACACTGAAAGATACATTCATTGATTTCAAAAGAATTATCGACCAAGTCAGGTAGCCCTAGGTTACACCCACAACAAATGTTGTGAGCTTCAGGGCATGCAAGACTTGATACTTCCAATGTAAGCAAAGAATATACCTCCCAGTGTCTTCAACACTTCTGGGTGAGTGGATTCAAAGAAGATAGTCATCAAAATCAATTCATGAACACTTACAACGATAGTTCTTCTGGTAATTGACCTAATTGGTCTAATTAAATTGAAGGTATGGTAAGGTAGAGTAAATGGTAATTTGAAATTGAATGGAATAAAAAGGAGTGGCCAGTTAAAACAATCCTTAACGACAAACAAAATTGATATTGAGATTAATCAAATACTTACAATGACAGTCCTTTGGATAATTGATCTAATCAATCAATGTGAATTGACTATATAGCAATGTGATATTGTGTTGTATCAGGTAAAGTAGATTAGAAGCTGAAATCAATGGATGGATGGAAGTGGAATGTGGAATAAAAGAGATGAGTTAGTTGAAACCATTCTTGATGAATTTGATTCAAAGAAGATAGAAAGTTAAATTAATTGAACACACTTTGATTGTATCTTAGTCAAGTACACTGGAAGTCAAGATTGATGAAAGCAAAATTTATTGGTGTAAAGTAACTGAGATGTCATATTTGATTGAAGCAAAGAAGATTGTAAGTTGAGATCAATGAAGGAAATTAATTGAAGTTGATGATTTCAGAGGTCGAAATTGAATGTAGTAACAGAGCGGTTTGCGCGGGCTTAAAACAAGATTGATCACAGCAAAATCAATTTGTGTAAAATAAGCCAGAAGTCCAAGTCAATCGAATTAAAGAAATCTATAAGTTGTGATCAATAAAGTTAACGGCAAAATTGATTGAAGTTGATGATTTTAGAGGTTGGAATCAATAACAATTGGTCATAAAGCAGAATCCAGGAAGATAATCAAATAGATGAAATAAGATTAATATGAGATGATGAACAAATAGGACCAAGATAATAAAGTGAACTTACTATTGATTGAAGAGGATGGAAGTGATTTGGAAGGAGAGTTGAAATAAGTAGAAGTTAAAAGGATGGAATCAAATTGATCAAAGTGATTTGAGTTGTTAGCAAGTTGAAATGACTTGAGAGAAGGAAATCAAGCAATGATCTAAAGAAGAGTTAAGCAAGATTGAAGAGATAAGTAGTTGTTCAGGGTGCTGCAACTCAAAGAAATCAAAAACTTCACAAAATTCAAAATAATAAAAAAAATAACAAAAAAAAAATAAAAACCTCAAAACTCAAAACTCAAAACAAGTGGCGGAGACCTCACATCTTGGCTTCGGTTTTTTTTCATTTTTTTTTATTTTTTTTTCATTTCATTTTTTTTATTTTCATTTTCATTTTTCATTTTTTTATTTTTTTATTTTATTTTACTTCATTATTATTTCATTTTTATTTCATGTTTTTTTTTTCTTTTCTATTTTTTTATCTATTTTTTTTGTATTTTTTTTTGTATATTCTAATTTTCTTTTTTTGCACTGTGAGAAGATGTGCCCAAGCGCACCCATTTCTCAAAGAATGTGCCTAGGTGCGCCTTTCTTTTCAAGGGCCGTGCCCCCATCCTGAGATGGACGCAAACTTTAGATCTGATCAGACTTGGCATTGACATATATATGTCATAACACTGCCTCCATTGTAATGCATGCACACTGTAGATATCATCAAACTCAGAATGGACAAGTACGAAAGTGACACTTCCCAACCAAAGCTTCCGTTCCACCTAGCCTTTCTTTTCTTTTTATCATTGATAAGCAGTGCCCTGAGTTTACGGCTTTGAATATGTCACGTTCACGCCCGGATGCTTGTTCATGTCCTCCACCCCCAATCAAGGGACAGCCAGACTGTACGGCTCTATCTACTTTGCAGTCTGTCAAACCACCTGATTTTACAGCCTCCACCACCAACACTCCAACATCAACTATGTTGCCCCGAATCCTGCGGCAGGCTCCCCACAGGCTTGTCCTCATAGTCCTGGTTTGACAGCACATAAAACAATGAGTGCAGACTGGGCTTGTAATAGGCATTGTTCTATACCCTCAGATTGACCTTGAGCACTTGATCTATCAATCCTAATCCTATCTTAATTGCTCTCCCAGCACCAGAACTTCCCCCAAAACCAAAGTTAATGTTAATCTTAACTTGAGCCCCACTGCTGCTAACCATCCTGACAGCTTTTCACTTGATAGGCACCATTGCCCAATTGGTCCCGTTGACCATTACATTCCAGACTGCTGGAAGGTCCTGAGAGACCTGGACAGTTCGAGACTAGATCATAGGCAACATGTTTATGAGAGAAGAAACCGGATGTGTTGACTTCTTTGGGGAAATTGATTTATTGCAAAAACAAAAATTCTTGCCAGATGTGGGAGAACCCCAATATTCCATGAATTGAGGTTGTAGTTCCGATTAATGTCAAGTTGAAAAGGGACAATCGGGCACTTGCACCACCTCTTGAATTTGTCCATGCAGGTAGGTTTGTTGAAATACTTTGATTCAATTTTGTGCTCACAGGCCTCTGAATGTGTCTGAATGACTTATCTAGGATATTGTACCAAACTGGGGGAACACTGATTACACCAAGATGGAAGTGCAATTGCCTTGGTCACTGTGGCAACAGTACAAAATGTGCTTGTTGAAAGTAGCAGGAAAAAAAGATTTGTGGCCTTACTAAAGGACTTGCAGGTGATTCCAAAGCCCAAGCATTACGGTTTCAAATAGGGATCCTGTGTCAGAGACCCAGCTCAACCCGTCTCTGACAGCCGGTTGGTCTCTATGACCGGGCAAGATGATGTTTGAAATGGTGCAAGAATGGCATGTGTGGCCCTAGATTCAGAACGAGTTCAGTCACCATTTACATAAAGAACAGGACTGACACCATTCTGAGTTCAATCTTCGAATTGTCTCATCTAGGAACGTCCCTGGCGCCAGAAGAGGCCAAGGACGTTTACCCTGTGGTGTAACTATCCAAATCCAAGAAGAAGTGAAGATAAAATCAAAATTGAAATCATATCAGCCATCAACATCTAATCAACATCTAATCACAATCAGATCTACATCTAATTAGACCTATAATCGCAATCAGATCACATTCAGATCAGTATCACAATCGGACCTCTAATCAAGTCAAAATCAAAATCAAAGTCAGCCATCAACATCTAATCACACTCAAATCGACATCTAATCACGATCAATTCAACATCTAATCACGATCAATTCAACATATAATTCACTTTATAAAATAAAATCTAAAAGAATTATACAATGACACCAGCATTACCTTTAGAAATTGTTGAAAAACTCTTATACAAGTTTGTATATCAACTAAAGACAGAACCTTGAGAGGGTCTTACCTCAAAACCTTACCTCACAAGCTCATCATACACAAAATTAATTGGGTTGACATTAATTTCTACAGCTTTTTCAAAGATTATTAGAAAATTTCAGTTTGAAGCAATCTCAATCAAAAGTTCAAAACATGCAAATGTGATATTGGAAAATTGGAAGGATGGTTTTTGTCATGTCAAAAGTAGTAGAGCGAGCCTCTCCCGTTATCGGCTTATGAAGTGAAGAGGATGGTAAATGAAATAATCTTGATTTCATCAGTTTATAAATGTCCGACTGACTTATCGTTTTGCTGTTGATACTTTGTATGAAAAAAATAGAACTAGATTCAATGGATCAATTATCAAAATTAATCAACTTACTTGGAACAAACTTAGAAACTTTAGACATTACATTTGTTGGCTGTATGGCAATTTATCTGGATGAAGAAGCTGTTGAAACCATCAAGAATCTCAAAGCCTTGCATCTATCACATGAATACAGAGTTGCTATGGGGGATTACAACCCATATTCATTCTTGGCATTAACATCTTGTCTACCTAAGCTTGAATCTTTAGTACTTCAATGTGAAGATCAAGATATTTTAGAAGGAATTACAGATATATTACAACCTCAACATCTTCTCAACATATCTTCCTTATCTCTAGCTCCTGGGGAAGAGCATGAAGTAAACTGTCATATTGTCCAAGCTGTCAACAAATCTCTCAAAGTGGTTGAACTTCTTCATACTCCACATGGGTGGGTTGGTGATGATGGTATCCTTAACTTTTTTGAATCTTATAAAGACACTTTACAAGGATTATTTACAGCTGAATTCACCAAGGACATCATGGAAGATGTTGCAAATTGGAATTTTCCAAATTCAAGAGTCATTGGATTTTGAATATCTAGTTATGCTGATGCTATGGGATCAGAGGTTTCATGGTTACAGGTGCCAATGTTGCTGAATGTTAGAACAATTGTCACAGACTTAGAAAACAGTAGTCATAGCTGGGATATAAAGATGAATGGCTTGAAGAAGAGTCCTAATTTGGAACATATTGTCTTTAATAAACAAAATTACCGGCAATAATTTCAATTTGTATCCGGCGTTGGCGAGCGTCTTATCACAATGACTCCAAGGCCAATGCTTCAAGTCGGTTCTCTCAACTAAAGAAGTTACACTTAATATCAATGTATTGATGAAGTATAAAGGAATTGCTTACATAAAAACATGGAGAGTGCTTGAACTACGTGTGATTGATACCTTTGGCCAGCATCTTCACAATTACGCATTTCAGCACCTATTGATACAATTTGACCAGATGGGAAACTTACTTTCTAGGTTAGTCGACAGGACTTGAGGTGTATGGCCAACCAGGAATGCCTGCAACTGTACAGGAAGTGCCTTAACGCCATTGCTTTTGTAAATGATTTCAATAGCTTTGTTGAGTCTGATAGTGTTCTTTGTCATTTGAAAACTGTGTTTGGCAATGTGGTTGGAGACTGCTATGATGGCCACTTCAAATGAGTTGGCTTTGGGGACAGGGATACACTGTTATGGAAAAGAGTCAATTTCACAAAGCAAAGTGTTATAACTAATGAATGACCTTGGCTAAAGTTTTGTCCAGTAGGTGTTCCGCAGTGGTTTTCAATTTTTTGAAACACCAAGCGTTAGACAGGAAGTTGGTGGAGGGCTGAAGGATTTTGTGTAAGGCGTGCGTCCCAAAATCTAATCCGGTCAGTTCATCCTCAAGGTTAGGATTAACTTTGTCAAGGGCGGCATTGGCATCTGTGGTGTTATTTTTGACTTGTTTATGAGTTTCTTTTTCAGCTTTGTCCTTCTCACCCCACTTAGCGCTTAAACAACGCAAAGCCTTGCCGCTGTCAATGCCAACGGCTGTTTGTAACACATTAATACATATACCCATGTTAATCAAAATGGATCCTTTGGTTTTGTTATACAACAACATACAACTTGCCTAATTTGAAGATTACCTTTGCCACGTCGCTTTGAAGAAATCCATTCCAAGTCAATGGTTGACGTACCCCCATGTACTTGCCGCTACACATGCAGTTTAGATAATGTTAGTCAACTTGAACAATCCCGTAATGTATGGAAGTAACTTACAATATCTCTTTGATGGCTGATACAGTAGTTCCAAGCTCAAGAGCCTTGATGGCTGTGAGTGTTTGCATCTCTTCATGAAAGTTGAGCACATTGGAGAACTCCTTGGCTCATACCAGTCTGAGCGTGCTTTTCAGCTAAGCACCTGAGTTCAACAGCGCTCTTATCTGTGGCTTGTATATTGGCGATGTTGATTTTGGGCGTGGGGTTACCGGGTGTCTTCAATTTTTTGTTCTTCTTGTTGTTGTGCTTGGTGTTGCGGCATTTACGTATATCTTGTGCTTGAACAGTAGTGTTTTGTTGGGTGCTAGTAGGTGCAGGTTGACTATCAGTTGTTTGGGTGTTGGGAGTTTGCAAATCAAACAATGTGGTGATGGATTCAAGTTGGGACACAATATGGTTCCCTGCTGATGGCGGTGCTGAGCGTAATAGAGTTGGCATTTTGGGTGTTGCCATATTCAAGGTGCAAGATTTGGTTTGTGTAAAAGTCAAGCTTGATTGTTGCGGTAGTGTGCTTTTAAGTTTGGATGATTTGAATTTGGAACTTAGTCAATTGTGGACGTTGTAGAACTCCTACGCGTGTAGCGTAGGCTGAGCCGGAGAAGGTAAGAATCACCGCCTAGAAGAACGGATTAAACTACGGTGCTGTGAAGCTGCCTTCAACCTGAAAAAATTGTACGAAAAAAATACGTAGGACACTTTTTGAACACTTCCGCCTTTACAAGTTTCCCGTAAACCTAATTTCCCCCGTACAAGGATATTCACACTTTCTAAACCCTATTTATCCCTCCCACAACAACTGAGCCACACACAAAAACAAATTTTAAAAAAAAAACAATTTTTAAAAAAACACAACTTGGCCTGGAATTGTACCCAGGTTCAGTCCTTTTCCCCGGCCCTGACTGGCCTTGTACTCGAGTAGTCAGATCTCAAAAAAAAAAAAAAAAAAAAAAAAAAAAATACAACACCCTTATTCCTCTTCTTCAACAGCAAGACTACTAATTTAACACTCAACAACTTGATTCCTCCACGTAAGTCTTTCTTTAACACTTTCTTTAAATTTATAACAAGCTAACAACAAAATTTAACTCGCTTTAATCTTTTCTTCAAAAACTGGAACACTAGAGACCTTTTAACACTTTAGATTGACCACTCAATCTTAAAACCACTACCACTTGGCTCAAAATTACTCTAGACGCAACAAAACTCCAATTGATCGATCCAATACGATCCTCTACCATGAACCAGAACCCTTCCTCCCCTCCTCAACTAGCCTCCCTTTTATACCTTTCCATCCTCAAAACTCCGACCGATTCTTCTCTTTTGATTCCGACCGATTCTCTTTTATTTTACTTCGCTCCGACCGATTCTTTTCTTATTTTAGCCCCTATTTGACTCAATTGCTTGTTATTTTAACCCCTATTCGACTCGATCAGTTGTTGTTTAAAACCCAGGTATGTTCTTTCTCTTATCTCCTTCCTTTTTCTTGTACCTATTACTAAACTATCATTCTTTTAATTGACTCAATCTCTAGCTCCTTCCGTGAACGACTTATCGATTTCAATCTTTCCTTTCTATTTGCTTTGGATTTTCAATTATCTTTCTCAGGTAAGTTTATTTGTTTCTCTTAATTCTCTCCTATCTTTTGTTCTATTACTAATCAATTTATTCTTTTATCTCCTTCCTCTAGTTTATTTCGATTTTGATCTTTTATTTTGATTCCTTAACATAAATCGTTCTCTTCTTCTCACAATTTTACCGCTGACCGATTCCAAGCTCGATCCGTGTGAGTCTTTCATTCCTCTTGTTATCTCCTCCTTTTCTTGGTATCTTCTCTACTAATGATACTGACTATTGTTTATCTTTGTCTTAGTGTTCACCTGACTACTTTTCTTTGTCTCTATTTCGCTTTTCTTCTTTTGACTTATCTACTTCTTCTGTTTTCTTTGTTTTATTCTAACCCTAACCCTAACCCTAACCCTCGATTAGTCCCTGACTTAGTCAAGGGACTAGTTGCTG
>NW_006768859.1:203864-206631 GCF_000204055.1 Melampsora larici-populina 98AG31 | reverse complement strand
ATCTCCTTTTAAGGAGTCACCTAACTGTAGTCTGTCGGAATTGGTCCCAACAGACTACTAGTTCTAATTTTCTTTCCTTCTCTTCTTTTCTTTATTTCACTTGTAGATACTACATATAGGAAATAAAGAATAAGAGTTATTGAAATCCTACCCACCAATTGCCCAATTAGTGAGCCTAGAGTCCTCTTCCTGAGCACCTACCCTCACATTTGGGGGCCTCATCGTGTTGAAACCCAATTTCAACCTCAACTTTTGCCAAAGTGTGAGCTTTCATACATCTAGACAAAGCATAAAAATAAGTGTGATTTAATCACAAATCAACCTACTCAACTCATAAAAAATAACACCCTTATCAAGTACTACACAACAAGCAGAACAATCATCAATAAGTTGAGCAGCGTGATTTAATCATCAAAACACTTTACTCAATACATAACAAAACACCTCATTTGAAACTTTAGAGTTAATCAACAATCTAAGGAACCTTTCATATTATTCTTTTTATCTTGTCACCACTCAAAACCTATCATTATTGTCTTGTTGTATATCTTGTAAGTAATACGCTGAAATTAGTATTACGAGTACTTCTTATAAAAGAATTATAGGGACCCGAAGGTATTAACACTACAAATCAACGGATCGGGTATTGGATTACACATACAACTAGCAAATTTCGAAAATCCTTACAACATATACATATAGTACCAGACGAACGAAGGACGATAATCATATCAAAAGCATCAAAGGAACACAATTTCAGTATCTTACAGTGGACGAACAAAAAGAAAACAACAAGAAAGGAAGAACGAACAAAGGAATCGAATCAAAATCGAAATCAGTTTTTTTTTTCCGAGATCGGACGAACCAAACAAGAATACTTCGAACAATAAAAGTAAGTACTTCCAGCAAAGAAGCAAGCCACCTTCTGGAAATCATTCTATTGATCTAATCAATTAAGAGACTCATTACGATCTGAAATACATTCTATCATCCAGTTGTGCACACAGAGGTGTTCTAATCCTACATATCACCGCAAAGAAAGAAACATTCGACAAGGACTCCTAACAACAAAGTACACAAACAAGACAATTAAAAGTGAGTCAAGTAAGGATAACTGTAGAAGTTCCGAAGGACAATAATCACTGACGACACCTACGTAGTGCTTTGTGAACAGACCTTTGTCGAAATAGGAGCCGACGGACAATTCCCGTCTTATAAGAAGTCTCTTCGATCTGAATTCAACCTTTCCTCAAACAAATCAGTTGAACATCAATCGAATTGTTATTTTAATTATAATCGATCAACTTCAAGCTTTAGAAAAATCTTTGAACTTATTAAAGTCATTTATAAACTAAAAAGTAAATTAATCTATTTTCTTTCTTTCCTAACTTATATAAAAAACAAAACAAAACACTATCAACTATCTCGATCCTTGCTCGCAGAAATTTTTTCCCTTTAATCTTTTAATAATTTTTTTTTTCTTTCTTTCAAAGATTGATTCATACCAAAACTAACATAACATCAATTTTATTTGCCCCTTTTCCCTCTTCTCTGCATCGTTCCGTCTTTACTCGTGATAATCCCAAATCAACTATAAGTGTCGTTCCCACACCTTTTTAACTCCTTAGACTTAGCCAACCACGGGACCCCGCAGAACGTGCAATCGGGCCATCAATCCGTAGGTGGTAATTGAAGTCAACGTTCTACTCCTGCCATCAACGGCTCTGTCCTTGAATTTGAGGACGCGTACGGCAACGTTACCCAGGAACCTATCGAGATCGATTCGACCATTGTGACGCCAATCCCCCAAGATCCCTTGGCAAACATCGACATCGAGTCTCCTGGATCAGACGTGACCGCGAGAGACAAAGCAAGAGCACAAGGACCCTCACCGGAAGTTTTAGCAGCTCAATACAATAGTAAATCAGTGTTTCACACCGTATTCCTTCTAAATCATCTTCATTACCTGAAAATCAGAAATCATACTGACATACTGCTTTTCAAATTCTGTTTACGTGTTGTATCTCCAAGATCACGACCAACATCAAGGACCAAACCAAGTCCAAGGTGCTCAACCATACCGTGAGTTGGACATATTAAATCTAACAATTTCGTTATCATTCTTTTAGAAACAACAAGAGTAACTAGAATCTAAAAACAAAAATCTTTTTTCTTTCTCCTCGTTACCTGATTGTAATAGAACAAAACGATCAAAGCGCTAGTGGTCCGGCTCCTGAGTACAATAATCACGGACACTGTAAGTTATAACTGATAAAATTTCTTAAATAAAAATCAAAATACTGATTAATCACTGTTCAAACTCTCAACTCCTACCATGTCCAATATCAGCTCCTCCAGTGCAAGAGGCTCAACAAAATCAAGGAGGTCAGTCGAACCAACCTCACGATCATCAAGGAGGACACCAGTGGAGCTCTTCCCACCATTACCAGCCTCAGGTAAGCCTGACCCGAAATTGGTTGAGAAATTTACTAAAGAAACGGAAACTAACAAGAATCAAAATTCTACTTTAGACCCAACAGCAGCAAGCCGGCTATCATTACCAGCCGAACTATCACCCCAACCTTCCGGCTCCGGTAGCCCAGTACCCCCCAGCGCCGTCGCCAATGTACAACCAAGCAACTTACCCAGCACACCCGCCTCCGGTGCACCGATCACACCAACCTACACCTCGTAAACCTTAGAAACTCGGGGGAGGTACCGAGGAAAACGAGTACTTTATCCTCGGAGCGGGCTCCCTACAATGGCA
>NW_006768859.1:202296-203377 GCF_000204055.1 Melampsora larici-populina 98AG31 | reverse complement strand
TGCAAACACACATGCATCACGCATCACCACGCACTTTATGAGACCGCCATGTAACCACACTTCATACCCACAACAGTGGGATCACTCACTACCACTCCGGTCCTTACGCCCTGTCCTCACGCATATCACACATAAATATCACGCAGCATACATATGCGGAAACACACACATATTCAGACATGTTGTGTATATGTAGGGTATTAGGTTTACTAACCTAATACCCTAATATTGTATCACCACTCACTCGGAGAATCAAAACACATTATCACCCATCATCTCAAGATCTCAAGAACTCAAATTACATACATCGACACAGTAGTTACCACAATCTAAAAACAAACTCACCAATGCCTCCTCGTCGAATCAACAAACCAGCCGATGGCTCCACCAAGCAAACAGACAAGAACACTCTGTCTTCTATACGGCCACCCCCACGGAACACCTCACCTGCAGCTGCAGCTCCTCCTACACGATCTAATCGAGGTAGAGTTCGAGGCGGACTACCACGTACCAACAGGAGGAGACCAAGCTTGACCGCTAGCGAAAAGGCCCTTGACGATGTCGAACCATCACCGAATCAGGAAGAAGACGAACAGATGACCTCAGTCCAAACATCTAAACGGCCACGTCGACGGGAAAAATCACCGGAAGCTCCTGCTAAGCGATCTGACCAGGCCTTGCTCCGTTTGTCTAAGCGTCTACGTCAAAGGGAACAAAAACACGATTCCCCAGATTCACCAGACTCAGAATCCGAGGAAGATAGCTCTCAAGATCAAGAAGAGGATGAAGAAGAAACTGAGCCATCTGACTCTGACCCCGACTCTGATTTTGATGAACCCAAAATACCAATCACAAAAGTCAAAAAACCTGTCAAAAAGCAAAGTCCACCACCAGTTAAACCCATCAAATTTTACAAACCCACCAACACTTCGAAACTTGATCCTCACCGTGTCACCCTACAAAACTACACGCAATGCGACCTTGATGAAGCAGCCATTGATGAACTACTCGCAGGAAAAGACCGCCAAACATCTAATCGTCTCCCACCTGACCTGCAAACTGAGCTCAAAAATGTCCAGAT
>NW_006768859.1:191921-202196 GCF_000204055.1 Melampsora larici-populina 98AG31 | reverse complement strand
GAAATTCAATTACATACTAAATTAATTAGTAATAGATCAAATTACATATCAAATCAATGAATTCAAATTATTAAATTAAATAGAAAAGTTGAAAGGAATCAAATGAAAGAGAACAAACAGATGAGTAAAGAAAGAATAGGAAGTGACATGAGAAAGGAACTTACATACAAATTGAAATATGTAATAGGGGTTGCGGGAGAGGAAAGTAGTGTGTGAAAGCGTCAATCTTATGTAAATTGGGGGGATAGGAGACTAAATTTGCTAGACAGTGTGATAGTGCGAATAGGGAGATGAAAGGTATATAAGGAGGGGGTCTGGAGGCGAAATTTGGGGACTTTTAATTGTCCAATTGTCCAATTTGTCCAAGTGTGTGTGTGGGTGCTTATTGAGTAGTTTTTTGTTAGTGTTTTATTTAAAGTGTTAAAGTGTTTATTTCAAAGTGTCCTTTAAAAGTATTAGACTTTTAAAAGTGTTATTTCTTAGTTTTAAAGTCTGAACAAAGAAAGAGTCTGTGTTAACTATCTAGGAAAGATAGTAATCAAATAGTAGTATTTGTGTTGTGTCTCAAGTTTTAGCGTAGTTCTTATTTTTTGGTGGCTTTTTTTGGGCAAATAAACTTCAATCATCTCAGCTCTATCTGTAGAAGTTTATTTGCCTTCTATCCTCATCACCATCATCAGTCTTTTAATTTTTTTAGTCTTCTTTCATGATCTTAGTGTTGGAACTTTTTTGAAAGTCATTGGACTGTGAAGCACAAGTAATTATTTGTGTAGTGTTGTTTTATACTTTCTTCAACCCTGGTCTATTCACTTTAAGTGTCTAGAAGCCTCTGGTGACCACTCAGTACTGTCTTTGGACAAGTCAGAGCTATTTCGGACCTAGGTTTGGTACTGATTTATCAGTAGAAAGGATAAAATAACATTATTACAGGTGTTGATTGTGTGTAGCAGGAAGATTTGTCTAGAATTGTGCTCCTCTGCTCTGAACTTAGAGATTTCTAAAGGTTGAGGGCAGCTTAACTGCACCTGTTGTACTTCCATTCTCTCCGGCGGTACTTCATCCCCTCTCCGGCTCAGCCTACGCTACACTGCGTAGGAGTTCTACACCGTAATGACAAGGCACATTACGAAAATGAAATCTCCTCTTGTGATGATTGGCTTCACATCTCCGGCAAAAAGCACCTCCTCGAAATTTTTGTGCGTGAGACTATCAAGGCTGAGAAACCTCAACCTATAGCAAAGATCCCACAACCAAGTGACCTTATTAAGATGCGCTTGACCTCATCCCTCAATCAGCTTGTTAGTAAGTATCGGTCCACCTCTGTGCTCCACATTTCCATATGGTTGATAATAGATTCCATATCCCCCAGCTCAACACTTACAGCCCCCTTTTGGACTCCGTGATTGCCACCCAAAGACTGCAAATTCACATCTCACCATCGCAGCAAGAACATTCTCAGGTGGTGTAAATCTTATGGTTCAACGCACATTGCAGAGCAAGATGACAGATCAGATACTGGAGAAACCTTTTGAGAAGATGACACTTGCCACTTACAAGATGTGGAGTGAAGACATATTGGCTGGAAATTATAAGATAGTAAAAGTACAGAAAGAAACTCCCCTATCACCGCCTGATCTTAACTTAGCAGAAGAGGATATTCAAGATGATGAGACTGATCTTCCTTTACCAGAGGATGACGAGTTACCAGATGATGACATACCTAGTGATATGGGTGTGGACTTCACACAATGATACCCAACTTTCCTTCGACTTTTGTTTTCAAAAATTGATTGCTTAAATTGTCTTTCTTTTTGTTTTGGTTTTGAAATGTATTTAATTTTGCCAGTAAACACTAACATTATTTCAATGTGCCCATGTTTTTTACACAAATAACATGTTCACACATGCAACAAACTCATGCGTGCTACATATCACACACATGCGTACTCATGCGTGCTACACATCTCACACATGCGTACTCGTGTGCTACATCTATCTCACATGCGTGTGTAACACATGGCTAATACACAAGACACCCATGCGTGCTACATATCGCACCCATGCGTACTCATGCGTGCTACATATCTCACACATGCGTACTCATGTGTGCTACATCTATCTCACATGTGTGTGGTACACATGGCTAATACACAAGACACCCATGCGTGCTACATCTATCACACATACGTACTAGATGTATCACATCTGTGTAACAAATGGCTATGACTCAAGACACGCATGAGTCCATCTACTCATGCGTGCTACATATCACACACATGCGTACTCATGCGTGCTACATACCTCACACATGCGTGCTACATACCTCACACATGCATACTCATGTGTGCTACATCTACCTCACATGCGTGTGGTACACATGGCTAATACACAAGACACCCATGCGTGCTACATCTAGTACTCATGCGTGCTACATCTATCACACATACGTACTAGATGTATAATATATGTGTAACAGAAGGCTATGACTCAAGACACGCATGAGTACATCTAGTACTCATGTGTGCTACATCTATCACACATGTGCGACTCCCCCTTGATGGATGATTACATTACAACATCTGCACCTTCTTCTTCATCAGAAGATGAATCATCTGAATCTTGCATGACCGGCAAATCAGCCTCAACTTCCCCCTCTCCATCACCTGCCACACCTGGCTCATCAACTGCAACTAGAGTTCTGCCTACAAGAACTTCCCATCGCCGGATGCAGCCAGCCATCATCTCCTGCCATTGCTGAAAAAGTGTCTCATCTGCTACAGGATTCTGTACAAATCCTTCTGGGGCAGCTGTCCGGCTTAGCAGACACCTTATGTTGGGAGACCAGTGCAGCCATAGTCGACAGGCCTGCCGCAAACACCCATGATGCAATGCCCGCATCATGTCTATGTGAGTTGCCCATGGCGCAAGCTCTACAAACACAGTAGATACATCAACTTCTCGCAATAGCAAACTTCAGCATTTAATGAAAGTAACCTCACTTCCTTGTTCAATATCTTTTTCAAATTGGTCCAACCGGCCTTGATATTCAACTGCCCACCTCACAATCTGCCTAGCCTCCTTGCTCAGCCTGCGAAGCTCCTCTTTGCACCGATTCATTAAGAGGAATGCTTGAATACCTTCTTGAGTATCTTCATCTATGGCCCAAGGCTTATGCGGGTGAGTAAGGTCCCCACAATCTAGAAAGGGGTCACCAAACTCCATCCGCTCCACTTCCTTGAAAGTAGGAGTAGCAATTGGGTGGTTAGGATCATATTGTTCATTGTAGCTATTGGCCAGACGTAAATAGGTGCCAAGCTTCTTCCGCAAATCTGCATTCTTGTTCTTCCGTAACCTGATCATGTATTGTTGTGCTCTGGTACCTACAACATCGTTGCCATGTTAGGAAATGTTGAACTTATTAAATATACTCAAACCCAAAAGTTACTCACCTGTCCTGTCACTAGACCGCCTGCGATGCTCCATCACTGTCACTTTAGCATTATACAGGTTGGTCTTTGCCAAGATAATCTTGATTAGACATTGTGCTCGAAAATCTGGCAAATGATGATTAATAGAAAGTCAGTTTCAACAAACCGACATAAATCTACGTCAGTTTTCAGGACTAACCTTTTGGTCTAACCGCACGAAACTCAGGAGAGCCAAGTTTTTCTATAACTGTGGCTATAGATTCCTCAAGGAGGACCAAAGTACTTGGAAGTGCGAGCATCTGTTTCCTCTTTTTTGGGTTTCGGATAGTCCTATTCTTCCGCTGCAAGTCTTTAAACCTCGCTCTGAAGCATACAATGGCATTGTCTGATCAAAAATTTATGGTTAATTATTTTCCTTCATTAAGGGAGGTACTCACTGTGCCTCAACAAGTTTTTCTTCGAGATCTAGCAGTTCACCAAGTTCGTCCAAAAAGGACTGACGCTTTTTACTCATGGCCTCAAGCTGTAAGTGCTTCTTCCTATCCCATTGCTCTTTGAAGTACACTAGATCCCAACTCCGCTTCTTCCGAATCCGGTTGAGCTGAGTTTCAACCTCAAACAGTTGCTTATTGGTTTTATCAAGTCTACCAAGGAGTTTTTTGACTGTAACACACAATAGAACATCAGATTAGTAATTTTCAACTTCTGCAAACAGGCACGGACCTGTTTTGGCTCGACCTCTTTCATTGAGGTGCAGGCAGAGAAAATTAAGTGCTGTGAGCCGGTGTTCCTTGGTGGAATATCTCAAAACTGCAACCAGTACTGCGAGTGCTGCCCATATCCGTTCCATTCCTTCTCCATCAGAAAGGCCCCAAAGCTCATTGAGGCGGGGGTTATATTCTAGCTGGCAGGACCATTGATGAACGTATGAGTGGAATAGGCTGGTTGCAAACATCAGGCGATCCTTGGCACGCTCTTCGGCAAATAGTTTTCGCTGATTCAACAAACCAAACTTATTCAATCAGTATTAATACACTCATTGAACAAATACACATCAACGAGACTTACATTCTCAATCCCTTTGCGGGTGTTGCAACCAATGTCATGCAGGATGGCTACCTTTTGCCCATCTTTACCAGGGGGTTCCTGTCCGGGTTGAGTGGTAGTCTCGAGAATCCATTCTATTAGTGTGAGGGGATATACAACTCTATTGCAAAATATCAATTTACACAAATCATCCTTTGTGTAAAATCCAAAAAAATCAAAGGTGATGGATGCTGACTTTTCTCCGCTCTGTACAATGTTAATAAACCTTAATATTTGATCATGACGGCATCCCATCCCGGCAATTCCAGCAACACCCCCGGCGCTCCGCTTTGCTCCGCTATAATTGCCAAATTTCTGAGCGGAGCGATTTGGCGCTACAATAAAGCGCTCAATCGCTCCGCTATTTTTTAGGAAGCGCTATGAGTTCTCTGAGCGGTGCGGCTTTTTCAATTGCTCCGCTCCGCTATGACAAAATCTCACGGCAAAAAGCGCCTTTAAGCGCTTTTGGGTTTTTTTTTGGTTCCAAGTGGTTTTGATTACACATTTATTGTAATCAACGGTAGAGTTGAAACTGAACAGGTAAAAATATAAACAAGAAATGAAAGAAACAGAAAAAAACATGAACATGTACCATCTTTTGGGGCCATTGGTAACATATACTATAAGCTTAGGTAGATTGGAGAGCAAACAGTCTTCCAGAGGAAACAAATATTGTTTCTGTGCTGGTTGAGCCAAGAAATCATATGCATAATTCTTCAATTCCGAATCATTAATCGTACCAGAAAGACAGTAATGTCCTTTGATCAAAGTATGTATATTATGGAAATTGATGATTTCCTGGCTTCCGAAGATATAATAAATCAACAAAAACCCCTGTTTTTGATAAGAGTTCATCCTGTTGTGAAGATCTATAAACAAAGAAATTGCTAGACGGACAAACCCACGGACAAACAAACAAAAACCACCTCAAACCCCTGCCCTCTTATACTCAACTCCTCGATCACTGCCACCCTTTTCGTAAGCCAACTCCGACCATTGATACATCATTCTCGCTTGAATCGATCTCGATTTTCCGATCTAAAACGTAAGTCCTTTCTAATTTGTTATTCTTTCAATCTCATTTCTTCTTTTGATTATTTGAATTAATACTAATTTGATCATTTAATTCTCCTCTTGTTTTTATTTGATGCTAGTTGTTCTCTTACTTTCTAGATCGATTGTTTCCTAACTAATCCGAGCAATTTCGACTTTCTTTCTTCAACTTGATTAAAATGGATTTGATCCGCCTTTTAGATAAATTGCCAATCTTCTTAATGTTCCATTTGATTTAGCTCAATCGATTTATTTTAATCTTTAATTTGTGAGTCACTTCTATTCTCTCTCTGCTATTCTTTCGTTTTACATATCACTAAATACAATTTGTTTTCAATTCTTAAGTTATCTCTTTTCTCTTTGCAATTTGTTTAGACTAGACCAGTTAATCTTCTCTTCACTACATCTTGTATTTTTAAAATCCAATTTTTTCAATTCGATTAGTTTAATGTATTTGATTTCAATCATGGTTTATATTGTTTGATATGCTTTTTTTTGAGATCTTTGCTTTTGCAATGTTTCTCTTGAGTTGAACAAACTAAAAAAGAAAGTGATGCTGCAATTGAAAATTAGAAATTGATAAGGATCAATTTGTTTTATGTAATGTTAATCTTGAATTGGCTAGAATGACAGGATGAATACTATGATGGAAACAGTAGAGTTTCAATTTAAATGAAATTGGTCTAATATATTGAAGCTGCAAGTTTTAAAAGAAGAAAGATCAGTTGTGAAATGATCTAAAAATTAAAATTATAAGTTTTGAAGAAGATGTGGTGTTTTTAAACTGCTTTCCACACCGCCAAGCGCTCGGGGTCGCTATGGTGGGTGATAGCACAGCGGAAAAACACTATGCTGGGCGGATCTCAATACCGCTATAAATTTTTGGGTTTCACCATAGCTATAGCAATGTGTGAAACCCGCTATATGGAAAAAGGGCTAGCGCGGGCGGGACGCGCGCTCCGCTACCGCCCCGCTTGCGCTATCTGGGGCGGAGCGCCGGGGGTGTTGATTCCAGTCTCATCATTTCCTTTCCAGTCCTTCTTCCCTCTGAAATCGTGGGCTGCCGTGTGTTGTTGCGTACAAGGATCCTGTAAGTGGTCATTGGGTGTCAGAGAGGGAATTTCATTGTTAAGTAGCCGCAAAAGACCATGACTCACTACCATCTCCTCATTTGCATTTTTTTTCCCTCGTGGCAAATTCGAATCCATTTTTTCCCGCATGGATTCCAATTTATCAGGAGGAATAAATAGACTAGGGGTGGGTGGAACTGTGCGTTCAACACTGGCAGCCAGATGCCGGCGGTGTTGGAAGTTGCAATCCATGCATACTACAACATCTGGCTCCCGGTTAGGTAAAGAAGATACACCTGGCCCAAAACATGCAGGACAAATGCATGCCATTTCCGCCAAGACCGTCAGCTGCAATGCAATCACGGTGGCTTTTGCCTCGAGAGTCAACATGGCTCGATATGCATCAACCGCCTGAGATAATTGCCGATTCCATTCCGTCACCTGTTCAAATGGGTATTTGTCAGTATTTGCACAGATTGATAGTTACAACTTTGGGGGCCTTAAAAAGCGCCATCAATTTTGCCTCTCTCTTCAACTTTGCCTTCTCCTTCTTAATACCTTCAATTGCTATTGCCCTCACTTCCTTGAATGCGGTCTCTTGTTCATAGGACTTCACACGTGATTTACGATATTCTTCCCATTCAGAAGCAGACATTCCTTCTTTATCTTTTTCGAGTAATGAGATGCGGTTGACAAGCATACTTGAAACCTGGCAGGATGAACCATAACGTGTAATCTTACATTTTGAAGGATGTATTTCTTCACCATTTTCATTATATGTAATGGATTCTGAAGTATAATGCTCAATCTGTCACATTGGGAATTAAGAAATCCAAGTCAGCCTAATGTGCTCCAAACCACAAAAACCCTCAGACTCGCCGTAGAATCCCAAACAGTCTCATAAAGACCATCACAGCGGTCATAGTCAATTACTATATCAAAGTCCGGAACTATGAACATAGCTCCACAGATGGTACCTTTATTTTCTGAACCCTCCGATTGATATGGCATTCCCGTCTTACAGTCAATGAGACAGTTGATACCAAAAGAATAACGAGTATGATCTTTATCCTGGTGAGGTTTGTTAAAGAAACCATCACACGTAACAATCAAGTTGGAAGCGAACACTAGACCATTGGGTGTGTCTTGCCATTCTAAATGATCAAAACCGGGAACATTCGCATCGAAAGCAATTTGAATATTAGAAAGGAATACTGAAAAGGCTAAAGAAGCAAATCTTTCGGCGAGGAAGTCGCGGATTTGGTGGAATTTGGCCATGGTTTGCTTGTCACCCTCTATACGTTCCAGAGTTGTGGAGGTAAAATCATTGATAGCATACGGACCTATGAAGTAAAGTGACAGCTCATCAGCAAATTGGATCCTAAAATGAAATAAAGGGGATTATTTACCCAAAGAAAGGCCAGGATCCGACCCTCCTCTCCAACCTGCACATCCCATCCAACCCCAAAAAATCCCCGCATCCTGATAATCCTGCGTTGCTGCGTTGGTGAGACATTTTCTTCTGGCTCGGGCAGCCTTGAAAGTCGTCGAAATGGCTTCATCAAAGGCTTCCTTATCCGCAGGAGATAAATCCTTGAACTTAGTACATCGCACCACCAATACAAGTTCTAGAGTAGCCGCATTGATGATGGCAACAGTACCAGTATGGATTATGATGGGCGCTCTATCGAAGAAGAAGTGATCACTGTTTCGACTCCATTGGAATATGAACAGAGTGTCCAGAGGAAGACCAAGTTCGGTGGTAAGACGAGCCTTGAGTTGAGTCCTCTTGGTATGTCGTCGAGGGTAGAGTCTCCCAAGCCCATTTCTGTAGTAAGCCTTCCAACGTTCACTTCGCCTTTTGACTGCTGAGGGTGAGGTCTTGGATTTGAAATTACTTTTTTTGAATCCATTTTTTTCGGCTCTTTGGCGTCTTTTTTGGCGTGACATTGCTGGGAAACTGATGCAAATGTTGATTGCTGAAGACAAAAACTTTTAAAAGTTGAAAAATCAAGACACAGCGAGCCGTATGACCAGATGGATCGTAGCGCGGAGGCCAACAACACTCTAATCAAGCAACCACGACTGTATGTGTGAAATTTTAACAATCAAAGTTCTTGAAGTGTCGAAACCCGAAGATCGTTGATAAACAAGAAACAGAGGGATGAGGCAACCTATAGCAATCAAATTGGGTAATCGATGAAGGGATCAGCAGTGAGTTGATCTATTTATCAGGAAGATAGCAGTTGCTAGCCACTTACCCCTAAGTAGAATTGTTAGAGTTAGAAAGGGGCACTTCCAGCGACAAGTAGGTATGCTGAGTCAAAAAGGAGATGGAATTGAGCGAACGATGAATGGGTGGATTGACTTTGAGTAGGCGAAGTGGGAGAAAAGGGGGGGAAGGGGGGGGAGCTATTGACCCCCAGGAATAACCTGTTGAAGAATCGAAATGGTATCGATTGATTCCATGGAATCAATTGACTCAATTGAGTCAAGTCAATTGAGTCAAGTCAATTGAGTCAATTGACTCAATCGAATCTAATGAATCAATTGAATCAATTGACTCAATTGAGCCAATCGAGTCAATTGATTAGATTGAGCCAATTGAGTCTATTGAGTCTCTTGAGTCAATTGAGTCAATTGATTCAATTGTCTCAATCTAATCAATTGACTCGATAGAATCAAAGAACTCAAAGAATGCGATAGATTCTATTGATTCTATCGAGTCAATTGATTCTATTGAGTCAATTGATTCTATTGAGTCAATTGAGTCAATTGAGTCAATTGAATCAATAGAATCAATTGACTCAAACATTTGATTCAAAGAAATCAAAGGTATTATACGCACCCATGTTTCAATGGAATAATTTGACTCAAATGATTCGATTGAATCCGATGGAATGAAAGCACCCCTGTGAATACCTGCGTGTGACGCATGTGTACCCCTGCGTGAAACACCTGCGTGGAACTGCGTCACACGCAGTGATAATGGATCACACACTTGTGCGGATACGTGTGTGTGACACATGGACGCATGGTCATGGTGCACATGGTGCAGGTACACGCATGAATCCTTTGAATGCATGTTGATACTGCACATGTGATGCACGTGGACCTCTGCGTGTAACACCTGCGTATGACGCATGTGAAGGCGGCATACGCAGGGGAACGCAGGGGTATTTGTGCGGATACGTGTGCTGACACATGGGTATACTGATACGTGGCCTGCAGGTACACGCATCAGTATACCCATGTGTGCCGCAGGTACACGCATGTTTACCCCTGTATGTTCACATGCATCACATGTAGGTATACTAATGCCTCAGCACACGCATGCGTCACACGCAGGTGTACTGATGCGTGTGACGCAGGTATCCGCATGTGTACATACACATGAGTCATGCGCGTAACGCATGCGTCACACGCAGGTGTACCCATGCGTGGGACGCAGGTATCCGCATGTGTACATACACATGTGTCATGCGTGTACACACTGTGCACACGCATGCGTCACACGCAGGTGTACTCATGCGTGTGGCTGCGGCATACGCATGTGTACATACACATGTGTCATGCGTGTACACACTCCGGACACGCATGCGTGTACCTGCGTCACACGCAGGTGTACTCATGCGTGT
>NW_006768859.1:189047-191703 GCF_000204055.1 Melampsora larici-populina 98AG31 | reverse complement strand
GCAGCCACACGCATGTGTATGCGTTGGTGTGTAATCTCCACTGATGCAGGCACGGTATGGCCAACGTATTAATACGCTCATAATCTCACAACCCTGGAATAAATCATCAAGCAGACTGATGATTCAAATATTCCACAAGTAATTAAAGCAACTTATCAAAAGCATTAATTTCAAACATCAGATCCCACTAATTTCAAATCACAAAGATAACAAGATCAAGTAAAACCTAAAAATTGTAAAGGAAAACAGAAATAGAAATGACTAGACATATTTAGTCTCATATTAATTAATCTTGAGGTTCAGACAAGGCAGAAGAGTCATCTGACTCTACCTCAATTGAAGTACCTCTTTTTCTTTTGAAAGGTATACCTTTTTTATTTAATTCTCTACGCCAATCACGCCAAGCTATGTTGTTACCCTCATATCTTTCTTCCCAGCCGGATGCGCATTGATATCGTAACTCGTACCATTCAGGTGCAGGGAAAGGTAATGGTAGATCAGGTCGAATATCAACAGATAATGAGCAGCAATGGCAGTTATTTATCATTCCCAGGAATAAGGGCTCAACGTCTTTAGGAGTGGTGAAATAAGGATAGCAAAGGCCGGAGTTTGCTGATACGTCGGAGAAGCAAATGACGGGCCTTTTGTAGGTGTTCGCAATGATACATAATCCACCAGGGACCGGATAGTATAAATCACGTTTTGCGGTGAGGCCTGGGTGCTCGAGGATTTGAAGCATCTTGTTGATTCCATAGGCAGGTGTAGCTATTTTGGCCATGTTCTTGGTGTACCACTTGATGTTCTTCCTGACCTCCTGAAGCATCTCGGATCGAACTATTGGGGCGTCCTTCGTTGGACGTCCCAGAGACACTGCAACTGATGCAAAGCAACAAAGGCCTGTTGGAAGGACATCAATGGCGTTCGTAATGTAAGGGTATAGGCGTTCATCTAGTGTGGCTACAACAGTAAAAGGCTAAAAGAGCGTTAGTCAGCAGAAAATCATAAAATACTTGGATAAAAGACATACCGCTCTGGCATTCCCTGGATTAGTCGAAGCTTTCTTCACAAGATTTTGTGATTTTGAGCCGGGCTATTATCACAAAATCAGTCATATTGATTTGAAGACAGTATTGAAATTGGTTATCATACCTTTTTCAATGGGTGCTTCTGTCTGATAACAGTACGCTGTTTCTTAGTGTTTGGTTGTTCCTGTACAGGTGATAAAGTCAGTTAACCTTGAAAAACTCATGATTCTATGAAAGATACTAACTTCATTGGTGGGGTGGATTATTCTACTGGATTTTCGTGTTGCCATTTGAGCTTGCGTTTGGGCTCGTGTGGTTATTGGGCTCAGAGAGGGCTGTGAGTCACGGGAGGCTCCTTGAATGGGCATAGGTTTTGAATCAGATATTTTGGAGGTGATAGTCTTGATGGTTGAAGTCAGATCTTTTTGAATGTTGATGGTTGAAGTGGATTGATCTTCAGGAAACGAGTGTGATGATATGGAGGTTCTTTTGGTGTTTTTAATGATCTTCTTATGGCGAGAATCTTCTTCTGTATCGTCTTCTTCCAGTCCTTCATCTTCGGGTTGCTAGAAATAGAATGAGGTCAGCTTGAAAATCATGTAATTTGGAAGTTAGTTATAGTACTTACATTAGATTCGTCTTCTTGAACTGATGTTGACTGGGTAGTAGACACATTCGGCTGCTTTGATTGTTTCAAAATGTTTGATGAGTGGTGGGTGATTTTAGCTGGGGGTGTAAGGTCAGGAAGTTCCGTTCGATCTTGTGTTTCCTTTGTAATGGCAAACAGGGAAAGAAAGAGGTCAGCTGAAATAAAAATTTGCATGAATATCAAACTGAACTAACTTCTCGTTGATCATCTGATTCCTCATCACCTGAATCAGACACGTCTTGATCTTGAGATTTCTTGACAATTGTCTTTCTTGATTTTTTTGAAGGGAGCGTAGTACTTGCTAATCCTTGAGCGAGTTGGCATTCAGAGAGGAATCTAGTTAGGAGGAATTCCTGACTTTCAATTGGCAGGCGTCGCATTTGATCGTGTAGAGCTTGATATTGAAAGGTGATGGCCTGGGAAAGATCAGAAGTATTCGTGAGATTAATATTTGATGAAACGGGTTTTGGGATGTTTTCTTTTTGT
Source organism: Melampsora larici-populina 98AG31 (assembly GCF_000204055.1). Classification (NCBI taxonomy): domain Eukaryota; kingdom Fungi; phylum Basidiomycota; class Pucciniomycetes; order Pucciniales; family Melampsoraceae; genus Melampsora; species Melampsora laricis-populina. The sequence continues at coordinate 189,543 of NW_006768859.1, read as the reverse complement.
TTTTGAAGTTCCTTTTCGTGTGTTTCGATTTTCTTTCGGATAACAGCTAGGTCGTGTTTAGGTCCGTCAAAATCTGGTCCGTGATTGTGTTCAGGATGTTGCACGGTTAGGTTCCAACACCGATGATTTGAAGGATCACGGCGGGCGGTGCAACGGAAAAGGCAAGTCTTTTCGTTGCTTGTTGATGGCGTGTTATTCTTGTCACCCCGATATTCGCCGTGGAAGCATTTGAACTTCACAAATGATTTTCGAGAATCGAAGATTGACACACGAAAGCCGTGGAGGTTAGCATGTTCTTGAACATAGAGGGTGGCATGGTATCGTGATTCATATCCTTCTCCAGCCTCGGGTGGAATGATCGAGGAGTCGTTCAAGGACATGGTATATCAATTCAAATCAAGAAAAAATGATATAATGAATGAGGGATGTGAGTGCGTTAAACTAGATGAATTCAGTTGATGAGGTTTGAGAGTCGAATTCAATTGATGAGTTGAAA
>NW_006768859.1:175908-188947 GCF_000204055.1 Melampsora larici-populina 98AG31 | reverse complement strand
GTAGAGAGGATAGGATTGACGTGAGCTTGGGTGTGTGTAAGGAGGTACAGGTCATGTGATCTTGTTTGATAAGCTGCGTGGAGGTACTGTGTGATTGATGTGAATTTCCATGAGTAAGATGCGTGAGGTGAGTATGAAATATGTGTCTCATGAGTGTATGGACTTACGTGTGAGTGATTGAGTAACATGTGTGACATGGATGGGTGGACTGAGGGTGATGACTGTGTGACTGTGTGACCCAGCTGCGTGGAGGTTGGGACTTTTGTATTTTACTGTTTTTGTATGTACATATGTCACACGAAGCTTAAGAGAGCTTAAGAGAGCCTGAGGGCTCTCATGAGATGTTGATGATGGGTTAGTTGAGCCTTTGAGTGATTGGATTATGCGTGACGAGGGACTTGTGATGTCTCTGAGGTGACCTCAGAGGCATCTGAGCCATCTGAAACCCATCTGCTGCCATTGTAGGGAGCCGCTCCGAGGATAAAGTACTTCTTTTCCTCGGTACTGCCCCGAGTTTCTAAGGTTTACGAGGTGCCAACCTACCCCGGGTGCAAGCAACCAACAGCCTCCGCCTCCTCCACCTCCACTCTCATACCAACAAACGAGAGACGCAGAGGAGGCGCGTCTTCGCCAATTGATCGTCGATCACAAACGGAACCTCGACGAAGCCCGCGTAGCGAACAACCACGCGAATTTTCGACAAGTGCTAGGTATGGCGAAGGAGGCCCACAAGGAACTCGAGGAGTTCCTTGGGGGTCGTCGTTTCCGATCGAAGGTGGAGCAAGTAGCGGGATACAATCCCTACCAACTCAACCCTCGCACGATGGAGCCATTCGACCATCCGAGAGCTGGACCATCGAGCCAACGTCGCAAACGAGCGAGGGACGACGAGATCGACAAGCTAGCAGAGAGCGCGTCGGATCTCTTGGACATGATCTTAGTAGTGAAACGTTTGAAGAAAGACGACTCAGACCCAGATCCGAAAGGGAAGGGGAAGGACAGAGAGCAGTAAGTATACTGCCACCTCCCATTTCTTCCTTCCATAATCACCCATCAGTTCTGAACACTGACACTCATTTCTCTGGTCCTCCTTTAGATGAAAATTGCTCCAACCTCCTATCCCCTTCTTTGAAGTCTTTAAAACTAGAAGAGGAGGATAGAAGTCAAGGAAACTCTCAAGGGTTGTTCAACCAACCGTATTCAGTTTCAAACTTAAATGATCAAATTTCTTCTTCTTCTGTTATGTCTGTTTCAAACTCTCAACTAGATTTAGATGACCTTATTAGACGAAAAACATATGCAATCTATGAAAAAGTTGAGAACCTAAGCCCAGCCTTGAGTCTATTAACAAACCAAAGTGAGCAAAGTGAGCAAGTGAGACGTAAAGAATTCCAACTACATTGCCAGTTACAAAAAACGTCTTATGATGATGTCATGAGTAAATTTTCAGAACTCAGTAAACAAATTACTGAAGTCAGAGAAATAATTCATAAGTCAAATGAACAAGAAGCTAACAGCATATTTCATGAAGAAATAACAAAAACACTAAATGAGTTAAAAGAACAAATAAGAACATTTGAACATGAACCTAGAGAAAAAGGTAAACAAAAACAAATCACCTCTAGCAACAAAAATGAAAACATACCTGGTACAACTGAGATACAAAGCTCAGAGGTGACACCAATGTATAGTTTGAATAAGACTCAAGCGTTAGTTATGCAAATCAGAGAAATGCTGAATAAAAGACTAGAAGAACCTAGCTTAACAGTCCACTACTACGAGGGTGTGGTGTAGGTTTTTGGCACTTAGGGCTTTTCCCAATAGTTACTACGAGAGGTCTGCTTTGACCCTCTCATATGTACATAGTCAACTAAGGATGTAAACCTCCTTTGGATTATTGTGACCTCCTAGGTAGCTTTTAAACTATAAGTACAAGTTTGTTATAGAACTACTTTGGGGGGTGTGGGGGTGGCCCCAGTAGGGCTACTCGGATATTGGGTTGAGGATATGTACCTCATATTCGAGTAACCCTCTTGGGGCGATCACAACATTCCTTCTTGGGGGCTTCTCATCCCCATAACTCACGGAGGGTAGAACCGTGAGCCTAGTGAAGCCCCACTCCTTCTATCCTACGTGTATATTTTTAAGTTACACTACAAAGGTCAGGAGGATTAGATAAAGGTATTTTCCCACACCCTTCAGTTTATTCGGTTGTATAAGTGAGTCACTATACATTTTGTAATAGATTCAGTACGTAATATATGCACCCATTATATGCCTGTCTTGTATAACAGTCAATCACAAACCTTGAATCTTGTGCTTCGTAAGTTAATTATACAAGTTAGAAATTAAGGTTTCTGTACAATTCAGTAATTTTCAACATCTGTTTGTTCTACGCTCAGCTTATATCTTTTTCTCAGCTCCTTCAATAGGTTCTTAGTTTTCTCCAACTCTTTATCCGAAAACTTCCTAAGGTATATCTTGTAAGCATTAGAGGACCATCGGCCCAATTCTTTTATTTCTTCTCTTCCGGCTCCTAGGTTCCATCTTAAGGATGCTCCTCCGATTCGAAAGGAGTGCCCATGTAAGAGTTGTTTTCTTTTTGAGCGTTTTTCGTTCCATACTTCTCTTAGCTGATTGATGGTATGGCTCTTCCCAATTCTTCTCTTTAGCCCGTTCGATCTACGTATGAATAATTTGTCGGTTGGTTTCCTTGGCCGGAGTCGAAACCATTTCTCTAAGATCGTAATCGGATCGAGTATAGATTTCTGTCTGTGAATTTGGATATATTGGATTTCGCCTGGGGCCGCTGTTTTCGCATTATGTATCGCTATCTTAATCCACGCCTTATCCGACGCCCATTCAACGTCTTGCCACTTCGGTAGTGTTTTCTTTGGGTCATCTGAAATTAGTTCGCCTAATCGGGCTACTCCCCAAAAGGCCACCATCGCGATCGCCAGCATCGCCAGGCCTTCTTCTCCTCTCTTCGGAAGTTCTTCGTATAGAATTACTAGATCTGATATTAGTACTGGTGGTCTTTTCTCTTCAATTTCTTTAAAACTAGCCTCGATTTTTCTGGACGCTTTGAGTAGAGCTTTGATTGCGACCTCAGCTTTATTTGGGTACTCGACCCCGTGAAACGTATGCCATGCTTTGATTCCCGCTAAATAAGTTTTTAGAGTATTAACTTTGACCGATTCATCATCTTTTGCATTTTCAACGTCTTTCTTTGATGCCCAAACTACGAATTCCTTCAATATTTGTTCAGATATTGGTAAGAGCTTTTCTTTTTCTTTATTTTTCAATAACGCGAAACGATGTAGTTTAACAATTCCTGAATTATACCCTTTCAACGTTCCGTCTACCCACGCGCCTTTCAGATAATGCCTCTTCACTCCATCCTCCTCAGTCGAATCTATTCCTATTGCATTTTTTCTAAATGTTCCAAAAGGTTTGAGAATTCTCTTTTCATTTATTTTTAACTGTTGTAGTCTATCTTTCTTGTTAGTCGAGTTTTCTGATGTTCTTTTTCTCATTATGCTTGAGGGTGACCTGTTTTAGGATTCTCGATAGATCGGTTGGGATTACTATTCTAACTTCGTTGAACCAAGTTAATTTATCATCTAGGATACCTCTCAATAGTCCATCGGCATTGTTAGTATTTGTTGTGACACGTTTCGCCACTATGTCGCAGGCTAGATTAGTAAGTAGGCGTTGTATCTTCTTCCATTCTTCGTTTACTAATGTATCCTTTGATTTTCTCTTTTTCACAGTTGATTGTGTGGTTGTATTATCTGTCCATACGACAAATGTTTTACCTAACAAGGTGTAACGATGTTCAGGTTAGCTATTCCTTCTTAGGCTTATTGCTAGTAGATTCGGTGCGTAAAACTCACCTGCTACTTCATTAATTTTGCTTAACACTAGCAACCCAAGCCTTATTGCTACAGTTTCGGCCCATGCGATTGATCGCTTATCGTCTCCCAGTTCAAATGTTTGCCATCCTTTCACAAATTCGAAGGAAGCCCAATATTCCCCTATCAAGACCCCTAGGCCAAAGGATGAGGAAGCATCCCCTACCCACGATATGTCGATTGGTTGTCTTGATGGGATAAGTGGACGCGCGTTAAATTCTCTTAAGCATATCTTCCATTCTAACAGATCTGTCCTTACTGACTCTGGTATTGGTCTTCTTGCTGATTTGTTGATCCAGCTCTTTTGCCACCTATAGAATGATCTCAGGTACGCCATCATATGTGGTACGATATACACTGTATGAACTAATCTACCTAGTAAAGTATCCACCTGTTCATACGACCAGTCCGGGTTATTATCTTGGTCCAGAAATTCGTCAATCTGATCTTTCCTTTCTTTTAATTTATCCTCTGGTAGTCTCACAGTGTGTTCTTTCCCATTCCACACAAATCCTACATACTTCTGTTCAGTTTTGAAATCATGATTTTTCGCTGGATTTGTCAAGACGCCCATAGAGTTACTAAGGAGTGTGATATCATCTAATGTGGTTGGGTGGTCTGGTTTCTTCAAGATTAGGTTATCATCAACCCACCTGAAGATTCGGGGTAGGTTGAATATCTTCTCCATTATCACTTTCCACGCGTTCGCCGGAGCGCCAAAGACTCCACAACAAGCAACTCCTCCAAATCCTACTGCAAGATCTACCCACAGTCTTCCTTCAAAGTCCATAATAATCAAGTATTTCCGTTGACTCGGGTGATTTGGAAGTTGTCTGAAAGCCTTCTTCCAGTCGAAGATTGCAAATACCCATTCTCCCGGGTTCTCAACTAAAAATTTTGCTACCGTGTTAAAATCGTCCCAGTACGTATTGAAATTATTTTTGTCTACAAATGAATTAACTGATGGAATTCCTTCAACATTTTTTGGATATGATAGATCATTTATTAATCGTATTGATCCATCTCCGTTCTCCGAACTCCCCATTGGATTCGACCTAAAGAACCCAAAGCGCTTATGCAATTCTTTGTGAGTGAAGGGTCCTGCTAGTCGACCTGCTTCTCTATCACTTCGTATCGTCTTTTCAATTTGAGATCTTGCTAGCATTGCTGACTTATGATTTGGTGGGGTATACCACGGTCGTCCTTCGATTTTGTGTTGGGGAATGCCTAAGCAATAGCCTTCCTTAAAGCCACCAATGATGTACGGGATTTCTTTTTCCAGACCCGCTTCCTTCATCAATTCACTCCACTCATCAAGATTCATTTTACTCTTTACCGGCGCTGGCCATGTGTCCGTTACAGGCATTGCCAGGATTTTTCTCTCCCATACTGGCTCCGGTTCCGGTCTCTCTGGGTGCCATTCTTCCTCATCACTCGATGAGTTTCCTTCCTCTATGGGTTCGTTATTGCCATTAAATTTATTCTCAGGTCTGTGCTCACGTTCTCGCATCTGGGTAGTTATTATTTTGGGTGTTCTCTCATGGTCACTAGGATCTATAACATTCAAAACCATAGGACAAAGCCATATTATTATTTATTGCTTAAAAACTATTTATTTAAGATTTATTCTTTGGTTCTGAGCGTACCAATCAAGTTACAATTTAGGAGAAAATTCAAATTTGATCAAATTAAACCACCCCGTTCACCATCCAACCATAGATTTTATCATAGTTATCGATTGACATTGATCAACATCCGAGCCAAATGGTATCCCCGTAATATATTTATGCAAAGCAGATAAGTAAAGAAAAACAGGTCAGGATTTTCGTTCAATTATCTCTCCCAAGTTTCAGTCATCAGTTCAAATGACATACCTGTTGTTTCCTCCTGCATTCTTTGCATTATTTCCGCCTCCTGCACCTTTATTGTAGCTCTTGAACTGATCATTGTTTTGATAACTCTGATTCTGACTACTTTCACCATTATTATAGGGCGCAGGAGATTGTTTTACCGGTTGCATCAATTGAGGGTCCATCATTTGGTAGTTTTTCGGGTAAGTTACGTATTGTTGTTGTTGGAATTGATTAAATTGATTAGGGTTGATGGTAGGTGAGTATTGTGCTTTAAAATTTTGGTGATTATTGTGAGTGAAGCCTCTATTATTTTTGAATGAATCGTTAAACCTCTTATTGTTATTTTGAAATTTACGGTTCCCCGCTCTTTTACCCCTAAAAGCGGCAGCACTTCCACCTTGATTACTCGCTTCTACTTGGGTTATCACCTCAATCGTCTTTTGGGAAGTGGACGCGGTCGGTGCATAGCTCGGGTTGGCAATTGCCTGTTTGCCCGATTTAAAGTTAAAGCCGTGTTTTGGGTGATTCGGTGCATAGGGGTTGTCGGTGTACATGAGATCACCCGCTAATTCTGTTTCCCACCTTGCTGTTTCCACCACTTCATCGTCACGACCTTCCGGTAAGTAGACCACATCCTCTTCTATAGTTCTAGGTCTAAAGATGAATGCTCTAATTGCTAAATGATATCTTAACGCTACCATCCAACAGTTGTATTTCCTTTTCAATTCAGTAACTATGACCTTATGGTCATCAATGTAGTCAGCATATTCCGATAAGTTATATAGTTCTCGGGAATATCTCGCTTCTAGGTCACACATTTCAATAAAATCGCCAAATGACAATTGTCGTTCCAGTTCAACTTCGGATGTTTTCAACTTTGGCTTTTTCAGTTTAGGATCTGAACCGGCCGATGTATGAAAAAGGTCCAGATAGGTTCTATCGAAAATCGTTATCGGGACATAGCTTTTCATATCTCTAAACGCTTTACTCCACTTCTTTGGTAAAGGAGGTAAATCGTGTGATTTAGCTTTCTTCTTTTTGAATTTCAATTTCTTCCTTTTCTTTGATGACTTTTCTCGCGATGAGTCACTGTCCTCAGATGAATTGGATGAATCTGTATCCGATTTTGATTCCGAATTTGAGGACGAATTGGGTGGGGAAGAAGGTGGTGTTTTATTTCTCTTTCTTTTCTTTTTCTTCTTCTTATCATTACCGGAATTTTCAGATGAATCTTCCTCAGAGTTTTGTTGTACTGACTTCTTCTCTATCACCTTCCTCTTGGTCTTCTCCGAAGCAGATGATTTACTCGAAGAAGGCTTCGCCGTTGCCTCAGCTCTCTCTACACCTTTTGTTTTTGGAACTGAAATGCCGAATTCTTTGGCTAGTCTCGCCGAGGCTTTCTTGACTTCTTTCGTCGTTCCTTTGTGAACTGCCTGGACTAGTTCTTCAAGGAGGGCATTCTGCCGGTTTTGCTTGTCTTTGCGCTTTTCAGAGGCGGGACCTTCACATCAAAAACACCGAACAGAAGCAGTTCTCTAGTCAGTTTTCTATCCTGCCAACATTAGAGTTATCCAGGTCTGACTTCAGGCGCCATTGGCAGCCGGCGCCTACGGCAGCCTATTCCATGTTATGGAATTTAATACCGCAGTGAGTACATTCATATGTTTAACTCCTGGGATTTCATATATAGCTAAGCTATTTTCCACGTCTATGAGACGGGAGCACCCGGCGCCGCTGGCAGCCATCTGGGGTTCAATAAGGAATGGAAGTAAGACTTACGCGGCATTTTATCAATCAGATTTTCAGTGTCACTCGACCTATCATCCTGTTCAACTTCATCATCTTGTTGGATATTTTCTTTGGTCGGTCTTCTGTTAAACTGGATCTTGATCTTCTTGATCTTCGCCTCGTCATTAACTTGATTGTTTTCTTCTCCTAATCTATCACTTCCATCTTCTTCCTCATCATCATCCTCTCCTTCACCATTCTCTTCGTCCCCATCATCTTCATCTTCCTCTTCCTCAATTATGTTTCTGTCACCCAAAAATTGAAGATCTCCATTTTGGCCATATTGGTCTTCTTCCTCATTTTCTTGATTTTCAGCTAAGAAAGTCGTGTTTTGTCTTTGAGGCATTGTGACTCGTTCGACCGTCGCTCCTCTAGATGCCGCTCTTATTGCTCGCTGTTCCGCTTGGGTTCTTTCTCTTTTGATTTGTTCTTCTTTTCTTTCTTGTGCCTGTTGGGCTGCTAGTTTCGATTGAAAGTTTTTATAAAGTTTGTAAAATTTTCTTCCACTGTGTTCGTGTACCATTCGAGTTATATGCCAATGAAAAAAGAAAAAGAGATAAACAAAATAGGAGTTTTGTAACGAACTCCTAGAGCTGGTTGCGGTCTAGAGGTGGTGGGGATCTGAGTGGTAAGAATGGTGTAAATAATTTTACTCCATTCGTGTAGTACCACTCTGGTCTTCTAACCAGTTCCCCACCGTGCGTTTTGGGGCCAATGTCTCGGGCCCCTCTCGGACCGGCAACCAGTTCCACCCTCTCTTATTGGACTAAGGTATACCGTCACGGGCTTAGGGTATACTTCCATCCTCTCAACAAAACATGATTAAACAAATAACTAATATAGCAGGACAAATTGCTACACGTATAAGTGACAGTGAGAAAAAAGTATCATCAAAAATTAACAATTATGATAAAACATTCCAAGAAACAATAACCAAGATATCTCAAGAAAGAAGAGAGGACAAACAAGTCATCAGAGAAACAAGTGATATACTTGTAAGTGACTTAGCAGAAATACAAATTGCAACCAAACAGATGGACATTAAGTTGGACAAACAATTGAAATTACCAATCAAGGATCCCTACAATAAAATTGAAGAGTTATTCAATAAGTTTGAAAAACACGAAAGTCAAATGAATTTGATGATTAATAACTTGAAAGAAGAAGCAAGAGCAACAAAAATCCACAAAGATTTGAATCAACAACAGCAGCAATTTGAAAGCAGCATGATGAAATCCTACCATGCATTACAAGAAAGCTTGAAAGATAACCACGAACATTTACAAAAAGAATTAGTGAAGCAACAGGGAGAACAATTTAGAGCTTTTGCAGACCAACTGTTGAAAAATCAAGAAATGTTCAATAACAGAATATTACAAAAGAATTGTGAAATACAACAACAATTGTTAAAAATGGATGATAATGCTAACAGCGCCAGATTATCAATTATTCAAGAACTTAAACCTGGAATAATGAGTCACAACAACAACAATCCCACACAAAGGAATTTTGCCAATCCACTGGTAGTACATCAACAAGTGGAGAACAACCATGAAAATAATCCACGAGTAGATCCTTCACTTCGAGGAGAAGCTAGATTTAGACAACACGCAACAAACACAAGAGAAAGTACAGTGAACTATGTAGAACCTCCAACTAGGAATAATGAATTGCAAAATTCACCAGGTCCTGAGAGAACTTTTGCAAGAGAGGATACAAGTCAACCTGTTGAAAGGGCCTTTACCAGAGAAAGAACATTCCCAGTACATGAAAGACCATTTTTAAGGGAAGATACTGCTCAAACAAACATGTCTGAAAACACACGAGAAGACAAGTTAACCAAAGCTTTAACTAAACTTTGGCCAACTGGCAGAGATTGGAAAAGATTTAGTGGTGACGGAGAATACAATCATAATGATTATATTGATTGGTGTGACAGCTTGATCACAGACCTAAAGATGGACCCACTTGAGTACAGCCTTCACTGGAACAGCAGGACAGTGGTACATAGACAAGCGTAAAAGCAAAGGCTCAATGACATGGGATGAGTGGAAAGATGAAATCCATAAGAGGTTTGGTAATAATGTTTGGAGAAACAATATGGAAGATTTGTTCTTGAAAGACAAATTTGACGCCAATGTACATGCAGATCCAACAGCATGGTCTTTGAAACAAAAGAAAAGAATTGCAGCTTTTGATCCAGAATCTTCTCAGGAAAGAATTGTAAACAAAATCTTAAACAAAGTTGATGGTGATGTCAGAACTGCAATCAAAAGTCAATTGACCACACCCTATGAATGGGATAATTTCTTACTAATATTCAAAGACATTTATGAGAATACAAGTATAATTAATAAGAGAAAGTACTTGAACAGACCAAGGAAACCTTTTAGTGAAATTAAAGCTACTTTCAATAGTGATAGAATACAAGGTCCCTCTAGTACAAAGGTTCAACCAAGTACGTCGGAGAAAAAACCTTTGAGAGCATGCCCAAATTGTGGAAACAAAGATCCAAAACATCAATGGAGAGGATGTAAAGATAAAAAAATTAATATGATTGAAGAAGATGAAGAAGATAGTGATCATATGAATGATGAGTATGAATTTCAAGGCGGAAAATTATCAGATGAATCAACTTCAGATAGTGAAGGAGAAAATATTCATCAGCAACAAGATGTGTGCATGATTGAGACTCTTGAAAGTGATGAGAAAGACATCAACATACTGCAAGCAGAAGCAAATGTACCTCATTCCTGGCAGGATGACATGCAAATGGGAAACACAATTGATGCCAGATTGCTAAAATCCAAACCAGCAGACGGAATGGCACATACACTAGGACACCATACAATGGCTTGAGTATTAGTAAATAATTGTAAAGTACCAATGCTACTAGACAGTGGAGCATCATGCTCAATTGTAGGAAAACATTTTTTGTCTGAAATAATACCAGACTGGCAAGAAAGAATCGTGCCCAGTAGTCACGTGAAATTCTCCGGAGTTGGTAGTAAACTGCATGCTTTAGGCGTAATCAGCTTACCTGTGATATTCCCACATGTTAAACAATCAATTAGAATAAATGCTGAATTTGTAGTAATGGAGAACGCAAACAACAGGTACTTCATATTGGGAGCAGAAAACTTGAGCCAATATGGGTTTGATATATTTCATAGTAAAGAAAGGTATTTTACTATAGGAAATAGTAACAAAAGCGTTAAATTTGCTTTAATGCAGCATAAAGAAATTTTATCAATTAAACCAGAGGTTACAATGGAATCTCCAACAAATGAAAATATAAAACAACTTAGAGAAAAAATATTGGAAGCTGAGTTTGGACCCAATCTTACTCACAGTCAAAAAGAAGATATAATTCAGATGGTAATTAAGTACAAAGATCAATTTGGTTTAGGGAAACAACCTCTAGGAGTCATTAAAAACCATCCAGTTAAAATAGAACTTACAATAGATAAACCTTACCCTCCTATTTTAAGGAAAGGCGCATACCCAGCTAGCCCAAGAAGTAGGAAGGAAATAGAAAAAAATATTGAAGAACTACTTAGTATGGGCGTAATACGAAAAGTAGGTAGTGATGAAGAAGTTGATATAACATCACCTGTTCTGATAGCATGGCATAATGATAAACTAGCAGCTCAGCGGCGGGCGCCGCGTCCCAGGTGTCAACCTTGGTTTGACAGTTTCAAATTTGAAAGAGGTATCAGATGGATGATACTTGAAAGAGTTGATTCTGAGCAACACCTTGAAGCAATATGATCTGTTGAGCAGCATTTTATGCACGCAAATTGAAAACAATGAGTGGTCATTGTACCTTAGAATCAGCCAAAAACAAAAGAGCTGATTCACTCCAAGCAATTGAGGAAGTCATGAGATTGTTTACTGTATTTGACTGACAAAAGTCTGAGACAATGTACAGATTGCTTCCATCATAATCAATTGCAAGATCAATTTGACACAGGGAAACTGAGTTCATAATCTGACGTGCAAAACTCCTGAAACTCTTGCCTTGGATGGTTGAATGACTTTGAGAATCTACCAACAATGGATAATTTTATGCAGCATTAAGTCTTTCTGTGTTTTGATATGTTTCTACTTTCACATCAACAGCTCTAATGGTGTGTAGAAAAATCAATTTCAAAAACTAAAAACATAGATATCTGAATCTTTTACTGGACCTGCTTACACAACACTTGATTCATATTCAGATTTTCTGCCTTCATCGTGTGTAGAACCATCAGTGTTTCCATTCATTCCTCAGCTCAATATTCCAATTAACCTCAATCAAGTGATCATAAATAGCCAATTATTCCATGTCTAGAGGAGCATACAGAGAGAAACAGATTCAGCAGGTAAGTACATCACTTTGGGGAGACATGAGATTCTAAAACTCTTCCTTACCCAAGGTAACAACTGTTTAAGTTTTCAAGTCAAATGAATTGTTTCATTATAAAATATCAATTGACGTGACATAATGACTTTTAAGATTTTTTGCACATTTCATGTCTTTCTGACTTGGTTTCAATCAAAATGAAATATCAAGTTGAAGTGTATGGAGGCAATAAAATCAGTTATATCTTATTGGGATGATATTCTGAATTACAAACAGGAATCAAAAAGCTCTGAAGAATCTTGAAAATCAAATTGATGTCAGGTTTTTCATTTGAAACAGTTTGAAGGATCTAGGTAGGTGAACTATTTTTGATGTGTTTTAGATTGATTTTTTACAAACATTGTGACAAAACAAACAAAATGATGTCTTCTTGAAATCAAACTACATATCCAAGGGCTGAAAAGGCTATTTGAGGAGGATTTCTTACATATTTTCAAAAGTTGATAAACTCTGCCAAACTTTACCAAAGAAAAAACCCAATATTCATACATAGAAACCAATTGTAATTAAGATTATGTTCAATTGTTTACAACACACAGGTTTTCTCAAAACAGTACAAACTGCATCTTTATTCAACCCATTCCCATCAATTCTCTACCCTTCCCTCATAATTTGATGATCCTTGATTTTTTCTCCATCAAGACAAACTTCACAAACTTTGTTACCATTCCATTTTTTGTCACTTGATTATATAGACTATTTTCCAAAGATAAAAGTTTGTTAGCTTTGAATAATCTTTTCCAACCAATTTCACAAACCTTCAACTTTCCTTTTGTTGTAACAACCCAACAATCTTCAAAATCAGACTTTAATTGATGACCTTCACTTGAAGTTATAGACCTAATTCCAATCTGGTTTAAAATAGGTTCATTCAAGTTTAAATTTGATCATTCTTGACTGATTGTCAAATACAATTTTGGTTTCCTTTTATGAGTTTGGATAACAAATCAATCCACAGCTTTCATTCAATCCAGTTTCTTCAATTATTTCATTCATTTTCCATAAAATCCTAAAGATGAAGTTTTTTCTCAATTTCATTTCATCAAGAAATACAACCTAAAACTAAACCAAAAAAGAAT